>NC_061512.1:59084438-59384438 GCF_022539505.1 Lolium rigidum | reverse complement strand
CAGAAACAATTTGAACCCAAATCCAATTGTATGTGCATCTCTGTTTAAATATCTTTCAAATGCCAGTGGTCTCATATTTTTAGGATTTTTCTACGATTTATGGCTTACAGATCTTGTTTTCTGTACAGCCAGATTCAAACAAATTCCTAAATTTGTAGGTTTAATATTTTTGAGTGAATCCAATTGGGTTAGTCTTGTATTATACTGGCCATCTAGGAAAAATAGTGTTAGTCTCTGTTCATGCATATTTCTTACTGTTACTAATGTGTATGTGTGACATGGATTGTTGAACCAAAACTCTTTGGTTTATTTTTAAACCTTTCCCACTCTTTTATTTAAAAATTGGTCAACCAATGTTTTATTCTTGCAAAACAAAACCTCTGCAACTTAACCTTAGTTCTATTGTTTGGCTTAAGTCTTCAAATGGTGTGGCATATCATTTACTTCCTATTCTTGTGTAGTGTTGTGTAAGCTTTACAAAATAGAGAGAATGATTTCCCGCTTTTCCAAAAATGTTTCAAAAAATAATATGAATGTTTGTAATGCCCAACTAATGCACTTGTCCTCTTTATGATGTTATCTACCAGGGGATACTTAGTTGTGCCATGGTGATACCGAGAGAGGCAATTGCTAAGTTATGATACTCTCATACCTTTACTAGGTAAATAAAATGGGTTCTCTTTTAGTTGCTTTGTAGTATCTATAAGTTCTTTGTATGTTAGCCCGTAGTAAGGTGGTTAGCTATTGCTTGTTGATTGTTGAATGTTGCATGCTTGTTATGATTGGTGCAATGTGATTGATTGTGTTCCTTTTATATTTTCCGACGATAGATGCGAACGATTCCGGAGAAGAAGAAGAAGTGGTTCGGACAAGGATTTTATTTATATTGACGGGATTCTTATATTGATGAAGTTGAAGAAGTCCAGGGACAAATAAGCCAAGGCAAGCCATCTTTTGATCTCTGATATGATGTCTCTTTGGATGTCATCTTGTGCTATCAATAGCATCTTGGTTCTATGTGTGATGATCCCCATATTGTTGTCATCTATGCTTGGATGCAAGCATGGTACCTCTAGTAGTTTTATCTTGTCAAGGTCTTGGTAATTGGTTGGGTGTATGGTATCATGGCCATTGCTATCCAACTTGCTTTCTATATTTAGCTTGAATATGTTCCACCTCGGGACAAGATTCATACTACACCCCCTTCTAGTGTAGATGTATCAATACCATGTTTTTGGTGTATTCCCAAATTGTGATGAGTATGCCTGTTTTCCCTTAATGGTGTTGGTGTTGGTCAATTCTCATCCCTATCTATCTATTGATTGGGTTAGATAGCACCACAAATCTGAAAGTATATTTCCTCTTGTGTTGTCATAATACATGCTTAGCTCAAACAAGTATGATCCACTCCAATACCTCTTTTTCATACCCTCAATGGCGTGATGATCCTCATCTCGGCCATAGTGTTGTGTTAGTTCAACTCATGAAACTTTAGGTTGGGAACCCCTCAAGGTTTACCTTGTTGTAAATGTTTATGAAAACCTTGGGTGAGGCAATCTTACCCAAGCGTATGGTTTATGAAAGGAAAGGATCTTGATAAAGATGGTTGGAAAGAGGAAGGTGTGTGTGACTTGGGTTTTTGAGAAAAACGACACATGGTTCTTTGTATTCGCCGGAACAACTAAACAGCGCAACCATAGCTACTCCAACGTGGGCATGGGGCTTAACTTGACGTTTGTTCTTCTTAGCATGAGGCACCGCACAACTATACAAGGGTACGGTTACCCCGAGTCCGGGTTGTCATGGTTGGGACAATAGTATAACGGGAGGCCTTCGGGGCTGACCCGTCCGGAAGACACTATGGGTCTCCTGGCTTGGCGGTGGAGCCACGCTCTAGAGGAGGTGAGCTGCCACGGTGCCGGGGAGGTACATACTCCATAGGGTAGGACCTCGTGTTAAGTCGAATGGGCGAAAGGTTATGTCCGGGTATCCGTCGTGGCATATGTCGTTATGCGGGGATGATGCCCACACGATAGGTATCCGGATAGTTGTGGTGAAAGTGTGCAAACTCTGCAGAGTCAAAACTATTCGAATAGCCGCGTCCGCGGTCATGGACGGTTGGGATGGCCGTTACGTAGCCGTGTCGAGTTTTGGTTTTGAAAATGATTTCCAAAGGAAATGTGTGTTGGAAGTACCGGAAGGGTACGGGAAAGATGGTGTGCCGACCATGTGGAGATGGTTGAGGAAAATGAAACAAAAGAGGGTGACCCTTCCTAGTGTTTCATGTAGAGGATCTCTGCTTTAACAAAGATATAGAGATGTCATAGGACTTTCTTAGTGTCCCCTTCAACTGTGATGTGGGATGCTATATCCACAAGAGAAACTGATTCTCTTTCACATGCTATATCCACCAGAGAAACTATTCTTCCTCTCTTGTCTTCTTTAGTTAGAATTGTTATCAGCTTCTTGATGGTTTGCGAGTACAATTCAAATGTACTCACGGCTTTGTCCCTGGCTATTTACTTGGCCAGACACTGGAGGACTTCGACGAGATGAAGAAGGAGTTGACGACGTCTATGCGAGCTAGGAACGTCTTCCCGGTCGGTTGCTCGTAGGGTTAAGGCGGATGACTTGGGCTCTACGCTCGCTGAAGTGATTCTGCTACTCTGATGATTAGATTAGGCCCTTCGAGGCTATCTTGTAAAGATGGGTCATGTGACTTTATTGTAATTTTCTTATTCCGTTTTGTAAAGGATGATGTAATTTGATATTAGTTCGGTTATGTGTTCACGGCACACTGATCATGGGAACGTGAACTGTATACATAACAGGGTATTTCGGACAGCTAGTCCGGGGTCCCCACAAATAATTCTAAAGAGAAACATGCTTATGAAGTAACAACTAGAGGTGGTGTCTCTACCCAGGATCCTCTATATCCTGAAGGGCATCCCAAAAGAATTGAACAAGATTCTCAATGCATTGAACCTAGTGCTCATTCTAAGAAGAAAAAGAAAAAGAAACATAAAAATGTTGTAGAATCCTCTCGAACCTGTTAATGATCCTAATAGTATTTCTATTTCCGATGCTGAAACCGAAAGTGGTAATGAACATGATAATGATAAAGATAATGATAAGAATGATACTCCGATAAAGAAGAGGTTGAAGAAGAACCCGAAAAGCATGCTAAAAATAAAAAGTATACTAAAGAAGATTTTATTACTGAGAAACATGGTAATGAAAGAGAACCTTGGGTGCAAAAGCCAATGCCTTTTCCTGCTAAGAAACTAAAATCAAAGGAAGAAGAACACTATAATAAATTCTGCGATTGGATGAAACCTTTATTCTTGCAAATCCCTTTAATCGATGCTATTAAATTGCCTCCTTATTCAAAGTATATGAAAGATATTGTTACTAACAAAAGGAAAATCCCCAATGAGGAAATTTCCACTATGCTTGCTAATTACTCTTTCAATGGCAAAATTCCAAAGAAGTTGGGCGAACCAGGTATACCTACTATTCCTTGTTCTATTAAGAATAATTATGTTAAAACTGCTCTATGTGACTTGGGAGCCGGTGTTAGTGTTATGCCTTTTTCTCTTTATAAGAGAATTTACTTAGATAAGTTGATACCTACTGATATATCTTTGCAAATGGCTGATAAATCTACTGCTATTCCTGTTGGTATATGTGAGAATGTCCCTGTTCAAGTTACTACTAACTGCTTGATATTAACTGATTTTGTTGTATTGGAAATGCCCGAAGATGATAATATGTCTATTATTCTTGGGAGACCTTTTCTTAACACCGCCAGGGGCTGTTATTGATTGCAACAAAGGAAAGGTTACTTTCAATGTTGATGATAGGGAACATACCGTTTATTTCCCCAAGAGGATTGAGAAAGCGTGTGTAGTTAATACTATTTCTAATGTGAGAACTATCAAAGTGGGAACCATCGATTGTCCTATATATGAGCCTAAAGAAGAATATCAAACTCTTGTTATTGGATCCATATCAATACAATTCAAGGTAACATGATTGATTTGAGGTTTATTTCTTCATATGCCATGTAAAATTTATTTGATGGCAAGACTTGATCAACCTTGTTAACAAATACCTTTTTATATGCATAGAGGAGGTAAACAACATATCTTTCTTCCTCCACTTGCTCTAGTTGCTGTGGCACTTTTAATTTGTAAAGTTCTTTGGTTATTTGAAGATTTCTAAATTTTTCCTGGCCAGTAATAATAAACTAAATACCCAGAAATGTGCGTTTTTCAAAGTTTTCAAAAATTCACCAAAATTATACCGTTGGTCCTATTTTTCGACGGGGCACCAGGAGCACCGAGAGGATGACCTGTGGGGCACCGGAGGGCGCCACACCACTGGCCGGCGCGGCCAAGGAGGTGGCCGCGCCACCATGTGGTGTGGGCTCCCTCTCGCCCCACTTTGTCATCTCTTTCTCCCGAGCACCTTCTCTCTCCCGAAAAAACTCGTACCAAGTTCATCTCTCTCGCGTTTTTGCTCCTGAGCTCCAGATTTCTCGATCTCTTTGCTCAGCCCAGATTTCTGTCTGAAATTTGGCACATTTGCTCTTCGGTATGTGACTCCTCCACCCATCCAAGTAGAATTTCGTTTGGTTGAGTATATCTTGAATATTTTGCTGCTGTAGGTAACATGTTTAGTGAGCTAGCATGCTTGTTCTAAGTGGTAGAAACTAGTTTTGGTGCATGATTAGTACTCTAGCAAGTTCCTATGGTAGTTTCCCTCAATTATATGTCACCAAATCAAATTTTTATGTCATTTGTTGAAAATTTCAGAGAAGCTATGAAGAAGTTTAGCTTTGGAGAGTTGTTCAAGAAGGGGACAACCAGCACCGGGAGGCCTTCTAGGGCCGCCACCCGGATTAGGCAATCATACAATGAAGACATCCTCGCGCCTAGCTTCGCGCCTGAAGAGGACAACGGTCCTCCTAATGCTTCTACTTTTCCATGTTATGATTTTCTAAGGAATGCAGGGATACTTGGAGGATTTCTTAACCCTTGTCAACAGGGCAGGGTTAACCACTTATATGGGCGATGAAAGGGAGCAATACTACTTGCTCACCAAAATTTTCGTCGAGAGTTTCCGAGTTCAACAACAAACACTATGAGCCAACGGTTGCATTCAGGATTTATGGTAATACTGTGACTATGCCATTGAAGGATTTTTGTTGTGCCTTGGATATTGCCCCTGTAGGTACAACAAGTAGGATTGATGACAACCCCCGGGACTTGCTGGAGCTCTACCGAGGGATCACCGATGATGACTGTCGCACCATTCAGCGGGGCAAGATAAGGAACATCCAACTTCCCGCCATTAAGTATTTTGCATACTACATTGCTACTAGCATTCTTGGTAGGGAGAACACTAGTAATATCTCTAGCTACCATCTTGCTTTTCTGAATATTGCACTTACTGGTCAAACCTCCTATCACCTCGGTGCTCTTATTGCTCGCCGCCTGACTACCAGGGGGCCTATTTTTGGAGGAACCATTGCACTGCGTGTTTTAACATTTCTTAATCTTCCTATTGATCCTAACGATGTGCCATTGGCCCCTAGGAGACTCGATATTACTGCTATGAAGAGTCATCATTTTGTTACAACTGACTCTACTTTAGAAAATATGGTGTATAGAATGTTGTTTTCTGACGGGGAGGAGAAGGAAATCTCTCTTCCCCAACCTGGTTTGTTAAGTATTGACGAGGCAATCATGGTCGTGCACCAAGGAGGAAGTGGATGAGCATTTGAAGATAAAAGACTTCCACCAGCAACATGACTCCGAGGACGTCGGGACCTCCTACGACCACACCGTCACATATCCGGGTGCTTCTTCTAGCACATACCGGAATACGACCCATCTTCATATTACGGAGACACTACTTCATGGGATCGATGGGATTGAACTCCACTTAGGCCAAAAGCCTAAGCTTGGGGGAGGTATACCGGCATCACTCATTCTTTGCATATTATGGTTGCTGGATACTTGCACATACTTGCTTTGTTCGTTTGAGTGGTTTTCTAATGAGAGGAAGATGATATTTGGGGAAGTGCTGCCTGAAAACAGATTCTGGAACGTTACCGTAAAAATTCTCAAAAATAGCCAGAGCGTCATTTTGAGCTGCAAATTTTTGTGCAGGTTCCCCAGGTTGTTATCTAACTTTCATTAGTTGAACACTTTTTGAACTGAGCAGTAAGATTTTTGTAAAAATCGATTTCTGTACTGTTGTCGAGTTTTGGCAGATTTCGCCATCTCGCTTTTCTGTGTTTCTTTTAGTTTGCTATTTCTTGTTTTTGCTTTGTTCCTTTCCAAAACACAAAAAGACCAAAAATATTTCTGTTGTTTCTCTTCACCATTTGTTTGCTTTGGTTTCTTGCATTTGTTTCGCTTTATTTGCTATTGCTAGTTTGCTATAAGAAAACCCAAAAAGATTTTGCTTTGTTTGCTTGTTTCCTCTTGTTCTTATTTGCAATTTGAAAACACCAAAAATATTTGCTGTTCTTCTTTGGTTTGTAAAGTTCTTTATGAGTTCAATGGTCTTCGGTGGCTGGAGCGTGGTTTTCATTTCATATTATCCAAGCTACACAAGTGAAAAGGCAATAATGACGATCTACGACAATCTGATTGTGGTAAGAGGCTGGTATGAACTCTATTTGTTTTCATTTTTGTACATATACTCATCCATGTGAGCATGCTTAGTTGGTTCATGTGAGGTATATGTTATTTGAGAAAGTCTAGTAGTTTATGATCTCTCATGTTTAGCTCCAATCTATTAATATGAGTAGCATGTCATGGATGTTTGCTTGCATTGTTTTATTCATAAGTAAGTATGGCATTGTGGTATCCTCCTCTGAATAATTCATTTATATCGACTTGGCACATGCTCACGCATGCATATGACTGAACAAAAAGTCAATTAAGCCTCGATGATCTATATTGCTTCAGAGTTCTTGTATCACTTTTATGCCTCTGTTAATTTATTTTGCCGCAAGCATGATTATGACAGTTACTGCTCTCTTGATTTGTCGCTCCCTAGTCTATTGCTAGCCTACACTTGTACTGAGCGGGAATGCTGCTCGTGCCTCCAAACACATGAAAACCAAGTCATTCCAGAGTGTCCACCATAAATACCTATGCATGGCATTTCAAACCATTCCAAGTAAATTCTCATGCGCTACCTTTAAAATCTTCAAAATGCTTCTTAATTTGTGTTAATGTTTCATAGCTCATGAGGAAGTATGTGGTGTTTAGCTTTCAACCTTGTCATTTACTTTTGACGGACTCTCATATGGAATAGTGGCACATCCGCTTATCCAATAATTTTGCAAAAAGAGCTGGCAATGGGATTCCCGGTCCCGAATTAATTAACTTAAATAGACACTCCTCCATGGTTTGTGATTGTTGGACGGCACCCGAAGGATTCGGTTAGCCATGGCTTGTGTAAGCAAAGGTTGGGGGAGTGTCATCATCATAATAAAACTAAAATAAAAAGGCACTCCTTCATGGTATGAGATTGTTGGCGGGCACCCGAGGATTCGGTTAGCCATGGTTTGTGCAAGAAAGGTTGGAAGGAGTGCCAAATAAATATGCAATAATTCATGGGAGCCGCTCTTGAAAGTCCGGTTGGCGAGGTAGTTAGTGTACCCATTACCATTCGTTGACAACAACAAACACCTCTCAAAATAATTTTACTCCTGATTTATAAAAATGAAAAGCTCTAGCGCATGTTAATCCCTGCTTCCCTCTGCGAAGGGTCAATCTTTTACTTTTATGTTGTGTCTCCATTATTTCTTTGAGTACTATCTTGAGAGCACAAGCTTGTCATTCTTAGTATAATATGCTTGTCTCAAAATATGATTGATTGTGGTATAACTTTGATGCTCTTATCTTTGACAATCACTACTTCTAGTCTTTCTATGAACTTCAAAGGTGCCCGGGCATTTATGTTTTGCCGATCAAATACAGGCAAGCGAGATACCACTTTATCATACTCTCTTATGAACATTGCAATCCTGCTTATATACATGATTCATGATTCTTATTATTAATTGTTGGTACCTCTTCATGATTGACATAGCTGTTAGATGATCTTATTTGCATGTACCTTATTATGAACTGCTCAAGTATTAGCCATATCATGAGAATATATACATCATATGAGCAAATGTGTTCGTGAAAGTTCTTTTATCGCTCGGTTGTTAACTGAATTGCTTGAGGACAAGCAATAATCTAAGCTTGGGGGAGTTGATACGTCCAAAACGTATCTACTTTCCCGAACACTTTTGCTATTGTTTGGCCTCTAATTTGTGTATTTTGGATGCAACTAACACGGACTAACGTCTGTTTTCGGCGAAGCTGCTACGGTGTCTCGTTTTTGTGCAGAAATCCAACTTTCGGGAAAAACCTCGGAATTTATGCGAAGGCCCTATTTTCCCGGGAAACTAACGGAGCCAGAAGGGCAATTGAAGTGGAGGCCCGAGGGCCCCACACCATAGGGCGGCGCGGCCCAGGGGGGGCCCGCGCGGCCCTGTGGTGTGGCCCCCTCGGCCGGCCTCCGACGCCCTCCTTCGGACTACTTATTCGCCTCGACCTAAAAACGCACGGAGGGAAGTCGAAGTCGCCAGAAACCCTCCAGAACGCCGCCACATCGCGAAACTCCGTCGCGGGAGCCAGAAGTCTCCGTTCTGGCACTCCGCCGGGACGGGGAATTGGAGGAGATCATCACCTCCATCACCGCCAACGCCTCTACATCAACCAGCCATGTTTCCCCCATCCATGTGTGAGTAATTCCCCCGCTGTAGGTGAAGGGGATGGTAGGGATTGGATGAGATTGGTCATGTAATAGCATAAGATTGTTAGGGCATAGTGCCTAGTGTCCGTAATTGGTACTTTGATGATATTGTTGCAACTTGTTATGCTTAATGCTTGTCACTAGGGCCCGAGTGCCATGATCTCAGATCTGAACATGTTATTGTTTCATCATGATATTCATTGTTTATGGTCTTACCTATAAGTTGTATACACATGTCGCTGTCCGGAACCGATGGCCCCGAAGTGACAGAAATCGGGACAACCGGAGGGAATGGTAGTGATGTGAGGATCACATGTGTTCACGGAGTGTTAATGCTTTGCTCCGGTACTCTATTAAAAGGAGTACCTTAATATCCGAGTAGTTTCCCTTGAGGCCCGGCTGCCACCGGCTGGTAGGACAAAAGATGTTGTGCAAGTTTCTCATTGCGAGCACGTACGACTATAATTGGAACACATGCCTATTGATTGATTAGTACTTGGACACCGTTTTATTATTATCTCGCAAATGCCACCGCTATGATTGTTACATGAGTTTCTCTCATCCATGCAACGCCCGTCATCCGATCCCCGTGCCTACGGTATTTTAATCCTGCTTGTTTACTATAATCACTACTTGCTGTCTTTGTTACTCTGCTGCTGTTATTTCACTACTGCTACTGCTATAAAACTGTTACTACTGATAAACTCTTGCGAGCAAGTCTGTTTCCAGGTGCAACTGAATTGACAACTCCGTTGTTAAGGCTTCCAAGTGTTCTTTGTCTCCCCTTGTGTCGAATCAACAAATTGGGTAATACTTCCCTCGAAGACTGTTGCGATCCCCTATACTTGTGGGTCATCAAAGTCTCACGTATCTCCAACGACAACTACTGAAGATCGGACGCCGACTTAGTCCTGCACATAAAGGGATAATAAGATCATGCCTTTGGTTATTACCAAAGTCTGTCAAGGAGCTGACCTTCTTCCTCCATGGACTTGCACTTTTTGCAGACGTCGGGGTCAAGTCCTCGGTTTCTTGACTAGTAATTTTTAGGCCAGCCACGAGAAGATCTCGACTTCGGGAGCACCTCAACAGTTACCTCTTCGAAGACCTCATGTTTCCGAGATGTCGAGACTAGAAGTTCTACACAGTTTTCTCCTCCGCCTCAACATCAACGACTCAACACCCGGCCCCTTCACCACCAACGATTACAAGGTTCCTTATTGAAGACGATGCCAACAAGATGAAGACGTCAACATATGCGACCAGCCACAAACCTATAGGATGGATAGGACAAACCCAATCGCTTTGATTGAACTACCCCCGCGCATTAGGAATTTCTGTGTACTTAGAGTATCATGGTTGGTGTGATGATTGCTTGTAGTTCCCTAGTGTGCTGCCTTGAGTGTTTGTATCTGTTTGCTGTGTGCATGTATATCTTGCTATTTCGACGTTCCCGCCCTTTTTAATTGTTTGAAATTTGTGAAACAGAAATTAAAAATGGAAATCTTCCAGTGTACTGTTTTGCTAATAAAAATAGTTTGGTAGCTTCGATTGATGTGATTCCAATTGCACTAGAACAAGTATGAAATTATCTTTCAGATGCAGCTGACCTTGTATTTTTAGGATTTTTGTGCGATTTTGTAATAAATAAAACTTGATCACTGTTTCTGGTTAGTATTTTGAGTCTCAAAAATTGAAAAATAAATATTTTTGAATGATTCCAATTGTGTTGATCTTGTTTTGTTATTGTGCATCTAGGAAAAATACCAGTAGCCTCTGTTAGTGGTATTTTGGTATCTGGTTATGATTGTATGGGTGTCTCATGCAATGATAGGATTAAAGTTTGCCTCGCCGATGTATTGCTAACTGCTAGTTAGTTGGGTAGATTAACGAAAGACTCTAACTCTAAACCCGTTAGCAGTTGTTTTTCAATCATCAGAAAAACTAACCCAGGCCCCTATCTACGCCGACTACTTTCAAGGTCAGCTGGAGCGACTCTACCACGCCAACGAAGCAGAAGCCCCTACCTTCAAGAGTGACTGCACCTCGGCGAGAAGACTTACTAACTTGGTCTAACCTTGGTATATAATCGCGCTAACCTCGAGGATATCTTCTTGAAACCACCCCCTAACACACCGTCTAACCCGTTGAGTGAACCATAGCGTCAAAGTCAATATACATCACATGGTTCATCTGGTCCTCATCAAGTGAAGCTCCTGAAGATACTCCAAGACTCAAGACTTTAGGCGTAGTGTACCCGCTAACTTCTTAGCTGTTACTGAAGTCAGCACCGACCCTCAAGCTGAAGATTGTCTTCGACGACCCCTGTTGCTGCTTCATATGGGTACCAACCAGGCATTTCTTCAACTTACTAACTCACCGCGCGTCCCATATGGCTCAGTTAACACCGTTAGTGCCTCTTGAAGTGGTGGTCTGCACGTCGCCCCCAAAGATTCCTCAACTGAACAAGGAAGATCAACAACTTCTTCAGAAGCCCAGACAGAACCGCAAGACAGAATCTCTGAGTTTTTCCGAAAGCCAGATGAACAATCTTAAGGGTGGAAGACTTCGTCTTCCACTAAAATCAAGCTAACTCTAAAAGTTTTCAGCCCTGTTCAAGCCCCGTTGGGTGCACTAACCCTCCCACAGCCTTGAACTCCCACTAGGATTGTTAGGAAGTTCGGATCTAACACCTCCATGGAGTAGCCAACCTCTTCATGAAGCTTGCCCTCGGCCGAAGCTACCATGTCTCTCAAGAAGCTGAAGTTGCAACCCTCTCAACAACGGCACATCTACGGAAGAATGGAGTCCGACTTTAGTTAAACTTTACAACCCCTCTAGTTCTACGCTCGGTAATCTCGGGACGAGATTAGTTTAAGGGTGGAAGATGCTGTAACACCCCACTTTTTGCAACCTTGTTTATTTGTCCATAATGCAAAAATTAGGGGGAACAAAAACTTTTTCTTTAGACTAATTAAGATGAATTGCCTTGATCTCGTTTGTTAAGAGGAATTGCTTTGATCCGTTGGTAGATGTATTGTCTTGTTTTGCTTGTTGAGTTTTGTCTTGAGTACCTCAAAGAACAACACCTCTAGTGGTCAAGCAAGCAACTCACCTAATAAAACACCTATGTGACTTAGGAAAAGTTGTTTTCCTTTTTCTCCACATCAAACTTTTCTACTCATGGCAACATGAGTGTGCCTACTTAAAATTCCTCTTTGTGTTTAAGTTAGCTCAAATCATCCTTGATTCCAAACTTGCACCCTTCTCTTTTACCCACTCATCCTTGTTGGTTTGGAGGCCATGTCGACCATCTGTGTTGACAGGCTTTAAATGTCCAGACTTTGGCAATTGATCTCTAAGCACCCACAACTGTTATTGTTGACTTCAATGCATGGATCTCATCTATGCAGCATTCTCTTCAACCTCCACGTCTTGCATGTCTCAGTCCATCCTTGCAACTCTTATATTCAACTTGATCTGGTATCCTATCCCATGTTCCAGCACCAGATCACTTCTTCCTCTTTTACCTCTTGTTTTTGTTTACATCCGAGTTTATCTTCACAAAACCAAGAGTGGGAATGATGGATACATTTTGTAGCCATCATCTACCCTTGAGAACACTTCTCCCTAAACTAGTTCTCTTTCTCAAAACCCTACTGTTTTCTTCTCTAGTTTTGATCATAAAACTACCTCTAGTTTTATTAATATTATCAAGAAAATTTCTTCAAAGAAAACAAGGAAATGAAATGGGTTTTATTTTTCATCCCAGTCCTACCAAGTACTGATTTCTAAAACATTACTCTCTATTTGACTTTCTTTTTAACAAAAAGCTTGTTTATGGTACCTACACCATTTCTTGTTTCCTCTTTCTTATTTTAAGTTTGAGAAAACTCTACTTCACTTGAGAAAGTAAGTAGAACATTTTGAACTCCTATGTTCCAACTAGATCTCTCAACATTTTCAAATTCCATTCCACTTGAGTTCATTCCCAATTGTCCCTAGACAATTGAGGTGTTTCAAATACTTTTCAAATAAGTTCTATTTCAAATGAAAACTCTTGCACCTCTTGTGTACACCTCTGATCTACCCCATAATGTTCCTTCATCCACCAATTCTTGATCAAGTAGATGATCTCTTGATACTTTCTATGGACTCCCTTCTCTTTTCAACTAAACCCTTGACTCAGGGAGTATTTCAACCCACTCCCAATTGACCTCTTATTTGAAGAGCAACTTATATTTCATCATACATACCTCACTCCTCCATCTCTTTCCATCATCACCTTGACCTCATGAATTGGGGATTCATGTCACCATATTCATCCTTGTGAGTATATGGTTATTTCACTCACCATCTCTCTTAGTCTTGCTCTGCAATTGTCTAGACCACCCTCACCACCACCATCTCTTGGACAAGTTGATAATTTGATCAAATTGATTTATTCTTCAACATTGGCACCAACGTTTATTATCATCTCTCTTCCTAATTTGAAGGCATCATCAAGCCACTCCCAGCTAACCATCCCAACCCTCAACCTTGGTCGACTTACATAAAGTGGCATTTGCACCTTGCATGATCACTTGTGTTTGTCAAGAAGAAATAGCCGGCCATGCCAAGCTCTTGGCATGCATGAGCTGAAATTTTTTCATCCCCACTTTCTTCTCTTGCAAGCATTGCCTCCCAACTACCCCAACAATTAAAGGGCAGCCACCAACCTTGGCCAATCAAAAAAGGAGGCAGCCACCCCTCTCCCTCTATAAATACCCCCTAGCCGGCCACTCCCTCCTCCTTTGGTCATTTCATTTCACTCTCCACTCCCTCACACTCTTCTCCCACCTCTCCCCACGAAATGCTGCTGCCCCAAGGCTCCATGGCCGGCCATGGCCATGGAAATCCACCAAGAAGAAGCTCTCCTCCTCCCTCAAGCTTCCCCTCACCATGAGAGCATTCCTCTCACTCTCTTCTCCCCCAACCCTAGCTGGTTTCCTCTCCTTTTCTTCTTCCTCCATTCCTAAGATTGGATCTTGATGCAGGTGCATGTTGGTCCAAGCATGGAGAAGGTTGAGCTATCCTCAGATCTGAAGTTCATGAGCAAAGTTCGTCCAAAACCTTGCAGTAATTTCTGTAATCTTGCTGTTTCAGATTCTGGTACGAAATTGTAAAATCCACCAAATCTCGTGTGCAGATCCAAATCGAGTGATTCAAAGTTCCACGGGTAGGTACTGAAAAGTTCTACAACTTGGCGTTGGTCTCATCCTCAAATTCGTTACGGATTGTCCGTGGTAAATAAAGTTCTGTAAACATGCAGATTCACTGTTTGTTAGATTTGTTCCGTTTTACAAAACCTTTTTGAACAAACTTAACTGTAGGTGGAAGCCCTCTTCAATACCATCATTTTGGCGGTGGTTTCACTTCGATAGACCTCCTGAAACTGAAATGGTTCACAGAGCAAGATCTGGTTAGATCTGAATTTGTCGAATTAAACCAGGAGCTTAGGAATAAATTTTTGAATGAAACCAGTTGGGTGAGAACCAGCTCTTCAATTCCTTTCAGATGCAGCTGACCTCATATTTTTATGAGTTATGTACGATTTTGGGTGAATTAAACTTGTTATGTGTGTTCTGCAGACATGGCTGTTAGCTTTTAAATCACCAAAAATCCATCTGTGATCCAAATTGAGTGATTCCAATTTGGTAGTACTACTGGATGTTTTCTTAATCTTCTCAAACAAGTTTTAAACCTTTATCTGTTCTGTAAATCCAGAGGTAAAGCAAATGGTAAATACATGCAGTAAACTTGTCAATCCATTT
Source organism: Lolium rigidum (assembly GCF_022539505.1). NCBI lineage: Eukaryota > Viridiplantae > Streptophyta > Magnoliopsida > Poales > Poaceae > Lolium > Lolium rigidum. The sequence goes on along the minus strand of NC_061512.1, from coordinate 59,369,796 downwards.
GTGAGAGTTTCATAAACATTTTGAACCCAAATCCAATTGTGTGTGCATCTCTGTTTAAATATCTTTCAAATGCCAGTGGTCTCATATTTTTAGGATTTTTCTACGATTTATGGCTTACAGATTTTGTTTTCTGTACAGTCAGATTCAAAGAAATTTCTAAAATAGTAGGTTCAATATTTTTGGGTGATTCCAATTGGGTTAGTCTTGTATTAGTACTGGCCATCTAGGAAAAATATTTTTAGTCTATGTTCATTCATATTTGTTACTGTTAGTAATGTATATGTGTGACATGCATTGTTGGAGCAAAACTTTTCGGTTTATTTAAAACCCTTGGCCAACTCTTTTTAGTAGAGATGGGCAACCTTTGTTTTATGCTTGCAAAACAAAACCTCTGCAATTTAACTTTAGCCCTATTGTTTTGCTTAAGTTTTCAAATGATGTGGAATATGGTTTGCTTCCTATTTGGATGTTGTGTTATGTGAGCAAACTAAGTTAGGAAAACTGTTTTCTACTTTTCCAAAAATGTTTGAAAATGTTTTGTGAATGTATTTGATGTCAAACTAATGCTCTTGTCCTCTTTATGATGTTATCTACCAGGGGATGTTTGGTTTATACCATGGTGATAACCGAGAGAGGCAATTGCTAAGTTGTGATACTCTCATACCTTTACTAGGTAAATAACATGGGTTCTCTTTAAGTTGTTTGTGGTATCTATAAGTCCTTTGTATGGTAGCTCTTTATTGAATGGTTAAATTATGGTTGTTGTATGTTTGTTTTGTTGGTGCAATGTGATTGATTGTGTTCCTTTTATATTTTCCGGCGATAGACGCGAACAATTCCGGAGAAGAAGAAGAAGTGGAATCGGACGAGGATTTTATATATGTTGTTGGAATTCTTATATTGATGGGGTTGAAGAAGTCCAGGGACAAATAAGCCAAGGCAAGCCATCTCTTGATCTCTGAATATTGAATCACATATTGTGGTTACTTTGTTATTCTTGTCTCTCGATATATTTTGTGTGGTATCTACTTATGTTGATGGAGCGTGCTCACCATGAGCATGTTGGATTCTCTTTGACACCTCACCTACCATCCCCTTTAGGGAAATGGTGGTCATTATCATGATCTTGGTGTACCCTCTAAGTGTGAGGGGTATGCCCACTTATCTTGTGTGTGTCGACCTCTTGGCACCCTTCTTGAACCCCTTGTTGATGTTCTCGCATACTTACTCTCGAGTATGTTGAACCCCTTGTTGATATTATGCATGCATACCCTGAGCATGTATGTTCCCTTGACCATCTATATTATCATCTTCTTAGCGGTATGATGATTAACATCTTGAACCTTGTTGAATCTTCCAACTTATGTTGTCCCTATACATGCTTATCCTAAGTATGTATGATCCCCTTAACACCTCAATTATCATCCCCTTAGTGGTATGATGGCTCGCATCATGTCATTGTGAATCTTAGTTCCTTCATAAAACTATAGGTTGGGAACCCCCTTGGAAAAATACCTTGTTGAAAAGAATTTTTGAAAACCTTGGGTGAGTTGGACTTACCCAAGCGTGTGTTTATGAAAGGAAAGGATCTTGGCAAAGATGGTTGAAAAGAAAATCTTGTTTTCGAAAACTTTGGCGCCTAAGTATTCACCCGTGACAATTAACCCACGAAACCACATTACCCTGGGGTGGGACGGGGCTTAGCCCGTAGTTTATTATTCTTAACATGGGACACCGCACAACTATATAAGGGTAAGGTTACCCCTGAATCCGGATTGTCGTTGGTGGAGACAATAGTATAACGGGAGGCCTTCGGGACTGACCCGTCCGGAAGACACTATGGGTCTCCTGGCTTGGCGGTGGAGCCACGCTCAAAGTGAGGTGAGCTGCCACGGTGCCGGGGAGGTACATACTCCATAGGGTAGGATCCCGTGCTTAGACGAATAGGCGAAAGGCTATGTCCGAGTTTTTGTCATGGCATAGTTGATATGCGGGGATGATGCCCACATGATAAACTCGCGGATCTTGTGGGGAAAGTGTGCAAACTCTGCAGAGTCAAATTTATTCGAATAGCCGTGTCCGCGGTCATGGACGGTTGAAATGGCTGTTGCTTAGCCTGATGAGTTTTGTTTGAGAAAGTGTTTACCAAAGGAAAAAGGAACTTGTTTTCGGAGTACCGTAAGGGTACTAGAATGGTTTGGTTGACCATGTGGAGATGGTCGGAAAGGAAATAAACTGGGTACCCCCTTCCTAGTGTTTTATGTTGTAGAACTCCTTTGAAGTATCTTCTTTAACAAGATATAGAGATGTCATAGAACCCTCTTAGTGTCCCCTTCAACTGCGATGTTGGGATGCTATATCCACAAGAGAAACTGATTCTCTTTCACATGCTATATCCACAAGAGAAACTATCCTTCTTCTCTTGTCTCTTTTAGTTAGCATTGTTAGCACCTTTCTTGATGGTTTGCGAGTACAATTCCAATGTACTCACGGCTTTGTCCCTGGCTATTTACTTGGCCAGACTCGGAGGAACACGATGGATGAAGAAGGAGTTGACGACATCTATGCGAGCTAGGAACGTCTTCCCAGTCAATTGCCTGTAGGGTTATGGCAGATGACTTGGGTACTACGCTGCTGAAGTGATGTTGCTACTCTGATGTTTAGTTAGGCCCTTCGAGGCTATTATGTAAGTAATGGTCATGTGACCTCATTGTAATTTTCTTATTCCGCTTTGTAATGGATGGTGTAATTTGATATCAGTTCGGTTATGTGTTCACGATGCACTGATCATGGGAGCGTGAACTTTATACATAACAGGGATTTTGGACAGCTAGTCCGGGGTCCCCACATTTACGCCATTGGAGAAGCAAGTCGCGATCAGGAGGAAACATCAGAGGCTTTCGACGAATTGGGAAATCCATATGTCGATCCCTCTGACCTAAGGCGAGGTTTGGGCAATAAATATGTCGGGCCTACACCACGTGTTAGGGTTCAACTACCACAAGCAGCATGGGATAGAGCCGCAAGAGCTATGGATGGTTCAGAACCAATGGCGACAACTGATACGGCTGAAGAGTTACAGGCCTACCAATATAGGCTCGCTCGAGCTGGAAGAGAATTGGAAAAACAGACAGCTGCTCTGAATAGAAGAAAGGAGGCAGCTTCCGCATCAAGCAGGCGAAGAGCGGAGTTAAGTCGACAATCATGAACTTCGGGAGATAGCCACAGAGAAGCTCGAAGCAGAGCAAGATCTAGGCTGCAAAATATACCTGAGGCTGAAAGAGAGACTTTAATTCAAAACCTCGATATGTCTTTTATGTCAATCGACACGAGGGGGAATATCATCCCGAAAACACCGGAAGCAGGATATATGGCAACGCAAGCTTTCATCTTAGCATCCAGGCCACCTCCCGGGGATCCAAGAGAAGCGTTGTATAACATGGCCATGGCAGGATGTGGAGCCATGGGAGCAGCGTTCGCAGCCACACCTCCCGAAGGATCTCCAAGACAAAATAGCCCGAGACCTACTGCAGCAGTACAAGATCAAACAAGAGCAAGCGGAGTCAGAGATACGGCGACTCAGGCCAGGGTAGATAGAGCGCTACAAGATAGAAGAGAACATCGGCATTCACCAGAACTTGCTGAAGAGGATATGTGTGGACTCCCGTGTTTCAGGCGACGGGTCCGAAAAACTCGAGTCCCATCGGGGTTCAAGCTACCCGATAGTTTCAAGAAATTTGATGGCCTGCAAGATCCCGAGGATTGGTTAGTTGATTACCTCGAGACGGTAAAATTGATAGGTGGAACCAGAGCAACAGCCATGCAGAGCATTCAAATACACCTGAGCGGAGCCGCAAGATCTTGGATAAAGAAGCTTCCCCCAGGCTCCATCGACAGCTAGGATAGTTTTGAGGATGTGTTTGTCAAGAATTTCCGATCAACCTGCAAAAAACCTACGACACTAGAGGAGTTGAGATCATGTCGTCAAAAGCATGATGAATCAATGAGGAAGTACATTCAAAGGTGGAACATCATTAAAAACTCGGCAGAGAATATATCTGACGAGAGAGCGATAGATGCGTTTGTAGCAGGAGTTCGACGAGGCGATTTTGTGGAGGACTTGGGAAGAACCAACCCAAGGACAGTATCAGCACTAATGGAAATAGCAAACAGATGGGCAGATGGCGAGGATGCTGTACATAATAAACGACACAGGTCACCGGAAGAGGACCGCAATCGAAATTTTCAAAATAGACGACGATTTTCTCGGCAATTTTCGAGTTACGATGCCCCTGGCCAAATATCGGCTGGGTTTCGGGGAAACTATGGAGGAAACAATAGAGATGATTATCAGAGGAGTAATGCACAACAAGGCGACAATAGAGATGACTCTCGAAATAACAGGCAAAATAGTGGGTCGAGATTTCAGAGACCTTTCGTAACTCCCGAAGATATGATGAACGGGCCATGCCAGATGCATTTTTATCTCGATAGCAATGGGAAAAGGCAGTCAGGACATCTGCAGAAAGACTGCCGCAATTTTCAAGCAATGCTGCGGGTTGCAGGGATAGCCAACGCTCAAGTAACAAACAGAAACCCCCAGGGGCCCAGGAGTGAGATTCACTTGCCACCTCCTCCCGCAATTACGGACGAAAATCGACATCAGCTCAGAATAGCGGCAGCACCAGCACCACCACCTTACGTTGATCCCAACTCTCATGGAGCGGTCTCGATGATTCAGAAAGGCAGGCCATCCAATAGAGCTCAGAAAGTAATCTCGCGACAGGTGTTCATGGCAGAGAAGATACCTCCACCAACGGTTGAGTACCTCAATTGGTCAGGGCAAGACATTGGCTTCACGATAGCGGACCATCCGCAACAAGTTCCTCGCCCAGGGCAGTCAGCACTTATCTTACCAGCAGTAATCGCGGGATTCGACGTATCACGAGTATTCATAGATGGCGGTAGCAGCCTAAACCTTATGTATGCAGATACGCTAAGGAAGATGAACATCTCCCTAGCAAATTTGAAGCCAACTGATACGCGTTTCCATGGAATTACGCCGGAGAAGCCAAGTTATCCGTTGGGGAAGATCAATCTCGACGTTCAGTTTGGGACCCGAGAAAATTACAGGATAGAGAAGCTGGAGTTTGAAGTCGTGGATTTCCCATCACAGTATCACACCTTGTTGGGGCGGCCAGCATATGCCAGATTTATGGCAGTACCACATTATACATACTTTTTGTGGAGGTTACCTAGACCTAAGGGACCAATCACATTCAAAGGAAGCTTTGCGCTAGCCGATAAATGTGACAAAGATTTTCATCGACTGTCAGAAACTTTCGGGATGGAAGCAGAATACATGGAGTCAAGGCTTACGACTGATTATGATGTGCTACCAGATGTGGGGAGGCCTAACAAGGATCCAACCTTTAACACTGCAAAGGATTCCAAGGAGGTGCAGATTCACCCGACAGATCCGAAGAAGACGACGTCCATCGCAACAAACATGGACCTCGCATAGAAAAGCGCGCTCGTCGAGTTCCTTCGTGAGCACTGGAAAATCTTCGCATGGTGTCCAGCTGACATGCCAGGAGTACCCAGGGAACTTGCCGAGCACCACCTAAATTTGGATCCAATAGCAAGACCAATTAAGCAACCTCTAAGGCGTTTTTCGGAGCCAAACCGCAAAGCTATGCTGTCAGAAATTGATCGACTAAGAGAAGCTGGTTTCATCAAGGAGCTGCATACAGAGGCCACGTGGGTCGCAAACCCAGTGTTGGTCCCGAAGAAAAACACTAAAGTCCTTCGCATGTGTGTCGACTGTACGTGTCTCAACAAACATTGTCCAAAGGATCACTTTCCCCTCCCAAGGATCGATCAAATTATCGACTCCACGGCAGGATGTGAACGTCTTTCCTTCCTGGATGCATACTCTGGTTACAACCAGATCAGATTGAAAGAAGAGGACGAGGTCAAAACAACGTTCATTACACCTTACGGCGTGTTCTGTTATAGAACAATGCCCTTCGGTTTGAAAAACGCGGGAGCAACATATCAGCAGATGATGCAGAAGTTCTTAGCAACACAGATTGGGAAAAACGTACAACTATACATTGACGATGTCGTTATAACATCAAAAAAGGGGGCAACGTTGATCGAGGACCTGAAGGAAACTTTCGACAACCTCGACAAAATTTGTCTCAAGCTGAATCCAACGAAGTGTTCTTTCGGCGTCCCTGCAGGAGAACTTCTCGGGTTCTTAGTTTCAGCAAGAGGGATCGAAGCAAATCCCGAAAAAATCCAAGCCATCGTAACGATGAGGAAGCCAACGAAGTTGAAAGAAATACAGCAGCTAACTGGGCGAGTCGCAGCTTTAAGCGGATTCGTCGCCGAGGTTGGGAGAAAAGGCGTTACCGTTTTACGCCTTAATCAAACAAGGAGAGAAGTTCCGGTGGAATGAAGAGGCAGATAGAGCCTTCGAGGATCTTAAACGCACAATCTCGACACCACCAATCTTGGTGGCGCCTGAAGAGAAGGAACCCCTCCTGTTATATATTGCGGCTACACCTCAAGTGGTCAGCACGACACTTGTTGTCGAAAGAGAAGAAGAAGGAAAACTTCATGGAGTGCAGAGGCCGGTATACTTCATCAGTGAAGTTTTATCTCCTTCAAAACAGCGGTACCCGCAGTACCAGAAACTAGCATATGGAGTGTTTACAACCGCAAGAAAGTTGCAGCACTATTTTTCGGCGCACCCGATAATAGTGGTCAACGAGGCGCCTTTATCCAATATACTGAACAATCCAGAAGCTACAGGTCGTGTCTCCCTTTGGGGAATAGAACTTTCTCCTCGGGACATCACGTATGAAAAAAGAAAAGCAATAAAGTCGCAAATTTTGCCAGACTTCATCGCAGAGTGGATGGAGCTGCAAAATACAGGACCTCCGGATTTATCGAGAACCTGGACTATGAACTTTGACGGGTCCAAGAGGTTAGAGGGAGCTGGAGCAGGCGTGATACTCATATCACCTGAAGGCGACAAATTAAAGTATGTTTTACGGATGACGTTCCCAAATGCGTCAAACAACGAGGCAAAAGCTTGTGGCGCAACTCGACTAAAAATCTTTGGCGACTCACAATTGGTGGCCCAACAAGTCATGAACCAATGTGATGCAGTCAATGATAGCATGGTGGCATACAAAGAAGTGTACAACGAGCTCGAGAAATTATTTGATGGATGCGAGATAAATCATATAAGCAGGCTGAGCAACGATGAAGACGATGTTCTTGCAAATATCGGGTCGCAGTGCCTCGCAATTCCACCAGGAGTGTTCTGGGAGGAAATAACAGAGAGATCAACAAAGCCGAAGAAATTGAAAAAGAAGGAGAAGGAGGAAAAATCCGCGGGGGCTGCAAAAGAAATAGAAGAAGAAGAGGAACAGGATCTAGTATTGATGGTGCAAGTACCATGGATGCAAGCGTACATATCATACAGCCTAAGGAAAACAATACCCGACGATCCAGTTGAAGCAAGGCGAGTTATTCGACGGTCCAAAGCTTTTATAGTGGTCAAAGGGGAGCTGTACAAACGCAGTATTTTGGGTGTGTTACAGCGATGCGTCACACCCGAAGAAGGAAGGATAATCTTGAAGGACGTACACGAGGGAATATGTGGTCATCACGGGAGCAGTCGAGCTATTGCCGCCAAGGTTTTTCGAGCTGGATTTTACTGGTTGACAGCAATCGAGGATGCAAAGGAGATAGTACGAACTTGTGACGCGTGCCAGAGATTTGCCGCGAAACCTCATTCTCCGGCAGCAGAGTTGACACCAATACCATTGTCCTGGCCCTTTGCTCAATGGGGCCTTGATATGGTGGGAAAGTTACATAAAGCCTCGCCAGGAGGATACGAGTATATGCTCGTCGCTGTCGACAAATTTACCAAGTGGATAGAAGCCAAGCCGATAAATTCACCAGACGCAGCATCCGCAATAAAGTTCGTGAAAAGCATTGTTTTTCGGTTTGGGGTACCTCACAGCATTGTCACGGACAACGGCAGTAACTTTACATCCAAGGAATTCAAGGCATACTGTGAGAGGTAGGCATCAAATTGCACTTCGCGTCAGTCGCACATCCACAAACGAACGGTCAAGTCGAGAAAGCCAATGGTATCATCTGCAACGGTATCAAGAAGCGCTTGTTAGGACCATTGGAAAAAGCTCGACACACATGGCCAGAGGAGCTGCCGAGTGTATTGTGGAGTATTCGAACAACACCAAATACGGTGACACAGGAAACTCCGTTTTTTCTGGTCCATGGAGCTGAGGCGATGTTGCCAATAGAGATAGAGCATGATTCCCCAAGAGTCACGGAGTATGATGAAGAAGCTTCTAGAAAGGCATTGGAAGACGATGTCGAAGCATTGGATGAGGCCAGAGACGAAGTACTATCACGGGTCACCAAGTATCAGCAAGACTTGAAAAACTATCATAGTCGATGTTTGAGACTAAGGTCCTTTCAGGTGGGAGATCTAGTTCCGCGACTCAATCAAAATAGTACTGAAAAACTCGAATCTCCATGGCTCGGCCCTTACGTCGTCACAGAAGTAATCGAAGGAGGAGCGTACAGGATCAAGGATAAGAAGTCAGGGGCTCCCGAGAAAAACCCCTGGAACGTGGCACAGCTAAGGCGTTTTTACGCTTAGTGTCGAAATATAGTCCTCCTTGTAACAATACAATGTACTGAAACGCCCGCGAGTTTTCAGATGCACTCTTTTCCTTTTTCGGGGCACCGAGTGGGGCCGGAAAAGGTTTTTGATGAGGCGGGCTCGCGGTGCTGCAATATAATAAAGATAGTCGAGATATATTTTCTTCGACAGGCTCAGGGGCTTGTGCTCAAGACATACAATATATATTTCCGAAAATATTTCTCCTAGGTGAGAAAACACCTCGCAAAATAAACAAAAGATACAAAATAGCGATCAACAACAAGGCACGGGGGCTCGTACCCGCAAATATAGCATATTCAATATAATTTAGTTGCCTTGGTTTAAAACCTCGCACATGTTTACAACCGAGACACTCGGGGGCTTGATGAGGAAAAATAGAAACATCTATTGACTTTACAATATAGAACATGTTTACAACATACAAGAGGCAATTCATGAGAAAACTCAACGAGTTCAAAGAAAAAGAAAAGTTAATTGCGGCCTAGTATATTATCTATGGTCATACGATTTACAGTACGAGTACTGTGTTCAGCATAGCTGCCCTTCACGAAGAACTCTGCGTCCATCCGAAGAAGTTCATCCATCATATATTCTGCTACAGGGGTCACATGATCATCAATTTTGCCAACATCCCTTTTCCTTTTCGCCATCTTGGCCAAGCACTTGGCAACAATTTGGCTCATGTCAAACTTGGGATAGCAGATTTTGATCATCATCATAGCAAACCTGGCGCCAGCAGAAAGTTGGGCCCGAACAAATCCATGGATTTTAGGAGCATCTCGAAATTTCTCCATCAAACCAAGAAGAGTGTCGGGTGCCTCGTTCCGAGGAAACATCGTCTTGTAAACCAGGGACAATGTTCTAGTGCAGAAATCCAGGAACTCGCGAACCTGACAGGCGCGGTCTTGAAACCTGACAATCTGTCGGGTCCGCTCTGGAGTGGCCCAGAATAGAGAACCATGGTCAAGAGAAAGGTTAACAAGAAGATTTGTCCTTGCGTTTACCCTTTCTTCTTCGGCAGCAACATCGAGAAAGGAACCTATTTGGCGACGACACAGGAATTTTAAAAAAAAGGATACAGCAAGAAGACAGAAGGAGTTTTGATTTGAAAAAGCATACCTTACATATCCACACTGGCTTCATTCATCAATTCGAGCATAAAATTCTCTCGGATGGTTGCCTTTTCAGCTTCAGAAATGGCCGCTTCCTTGGCAGCCATGGCTTCTTGAACTTGTTGAAGTGCATTTTTTCTTTTTCGGATGCCTTACGATATTGCTCCATCATCAAAAGTGTTTGCTTCTTCGCATACTGAAGCTGTTGACGAAGTTCTTCCAAGTCTTGCGGTAAATTCTTACTCGAGGAATCTTCACCAAGCTCAGTATTAACAAGCGCTTTCTTCGAGCGAGAAGAAGTAGGCGAAATATCGGAAGGAGTAGGAGTTGGGGTATAGTTATCAAATATCAACTGAAAACAAAAGGTTCGACATCAATCATCAAGCAAAATAGAATTCCATTGATTTTCAGAATATTTACAAGGTATTGCAATGGAGGACACCCTAATGAGCTAGCGGGATAAGTGTCACCAAAAGCTATTTTGTCGACAGCGTCAAAAGGAAGAAAGAAAAAGAAAAAAGAGGGAAAGACAGGGTGGTCTACTTGACCTCCGGCTTGGATGAGCTGGGAGCAGGGGTTGGCTTGCGTCCGAGGTAGGCAAGGATATTCTTCGCATTAGGCCTGGCAGCCTTGATCAAGAATTGCCACCTCTTCATTTCCATTGTCATTGTGTCGCTGATACGTCTCCAACGTACCTATAATTTCTGATGTTCCATGCTTGTTTTATGACAATACTTACATGTTTTGCTTGCACTTTATAATGTTTTTATGCGTTTTCCGGAACTAACCAATTATAGAGATGCCGAAGGGCCAGTTGCTGTTTTCTGTTGTTTTTGGTTCCAGAAAGGCTGTTCGGGCAATATTCTCGGAATTCGACGAAACGAAGACCCAACATCTTATTTTTCCCGGAACCTTCCAAACAGTCAGAGGGGGACCAGAGGGGTGCCCTGGGGGCCCCACACGTGTGGGCGGCGCGGCCCAAGGGGGGGCACCCCCCTAGTGTGAGGAGGCCCCGTGGCCCCTCTGACTCCGACTCTTCGCCTATTTAAGCCCTGGTGACCTAAAACATCGATACCGATTGACGAAACTCCAGAAAGACTCCAGGGGCGCCGCCACCATCGCGAAACTCCGTTTCGGGGGACAGAAGTCTCTGTTCCGGCACCCTGCCGGGATGGGGAAGTGCCCCCGGAAGCCATCTCCATCAACGCCACCGCCTCCATCATGCTCCGTGAGTAGTTCCCCCATGGACTACGGGTTCTAGCTGTAGCTAGTTGGTATTCTCTCCCCCATGTACTTCAATACAATGATCTCATGAGCTGCCTTACATGATTGAGATTCATCCGATGTAATCGGTGTTGTGTTTGTCGGGATCCGATGGATTGTTACATTACGATTAGTCTATCTATAAAGTTGTGAAGTTATTGTTGCTGCAATCTTGTTGTGTTTAATGCTTGTCACTAGGGCCCGAGTGGCATGATCTTAGATTTAAGCTCTATACTTATTGCTTAGATTGTATCTACAAGTTGTTGCACATGTCTATGTCCGGAACCCGAGGCCCCAGAGTGACAGCAACTGGGATAACTGGAGGGGAAGGCTTAGGTATGAGGATCACATGTTTTCACCAAGTGTTAATGCTTTGCTCCGGTGCTCTATTAAAAGGAGTATCTGTGGTGACCCGGCATACCACTGCATGGTGTAGTATGCAAGTCTGATATAACACCAATAAAACACCGTTCCACTAGTACTATATCGCTCAGAGTGGTACAACAGAAACATATGCGGGTCCAAGGCATGTCTATAGAATTACAACAGTGACTCGTTACATAAGATCATCACAGCCTCCTACTTTACAATGAGGTAAAACCGCAAATAACTCCGGAAGAACGACTCGTAGACTAGTCTTATCACGAACTCTATTTGTAGAGTATTTAACTAGCTACGAGAGGCTATGAATAGATTCTAGCTAAATAGGAGCTAAGTTTAGGAAGCTAGTTCCTTTCTATTGCTAATCTAGGTTTCTCCTTGTTGGATGTGGTATCTGCCTCCTCTGACAGGTTCCTGTCCCTTGCAGTAGTTGTTGACTCCTCGGTCTTCGTGTTGCACTGTAGATCCTCCTTTGGTGCCTCCATATCTAAGCAGGGGATTTAAGAGTGGGATGAGTACGAGCGTACTCAACAAGTTCATTATAGGAAAGAGGTGTTTAATGCACTAGCTACGGCATTAGACCGAGAAAGTCTAATACCAATGCAAGTTTTCATAACCATTTCTTCAAAAGGTTGCTTTTATTTAGAAGAACTATGTCCGTCGGCCTTCACCGGTTTACTAGAACTTCATGGAGCTCCTTTCCGGCAGCGTTCGCAGTTCCATATCCCGAACGAGGAGTGACAGGTCACGGTTCTTTACACTCGCAGAGGTGTGTTGCTTTACCCATAAGAGATCTTAACCTTGGTGCCAACCGGGCATATTCCCCGTCCACACTTCCTATGGTGTGAGGCCCGGTATAAGGTCTAGCCAATCATGTTCCTCCGCTACCTCGAACACCCACCCTTTGTTGCATGCCCCGACCCTGGGTCCACGCCGGTCCCATTATTCCTGTAGATTTCAAGGTGGACCCCGACCACGACGACAGTGCTGGGCTCTACCATACACTCCTACGTCGGTAGCTGCAACCCATCATAGACCGCAATACCGTGGGGACTTAGGACTCCCCAGCCTCACCGCTTGCTCCTTCGGGCGACAAGTGTACTACGGACAATGCCGTGGGGACTTAGGACTCCCCGGCCTCACCGCTTTCCCCCTTGGATTACAAGTGTACTACGGTAAAGCGCATCCGTTGATGAACGAGAGGTGGAAACACTTTTGACTACTCCGTCCCACTCCGGATCTTATGGTTAACACGGGTATTACGGCACAAGAATCATCGGCGACATTTGTTGTTTAATCCTAGATGGATATAAACCCTTGCAATGGAACCTCCACCATATCAACACAATCCATGGTTCCATTGCCCACCACATAGTCATATTCATAGTTATGAAAATAGTGGTTTTGCTTTTCATGCGATAGTGATAACATAGATCTTTGCAAGTAATTTGGTAAAAATACTCAATTGACATGAGCAAGTGATGAACCTGCCTTTCTTGACTGCAAGATTATGCAGACAAGGTCTTCGATACGTAGTAACTCCAACTTCTGAAATAGCATCATCGTCCGGTAAGGACGATGTTTAAAAGATTGGCAAGGATGCAATAATGCATAATAATGAGATGCAATCGCTCTAAGCGTGACCTAACCCGATGATTTAGGATTAGTGAATTGAAATGATTTGTTTAGGATGTGTTGCACTTTTAGGGTGATTCACAAACAAGGTTCTTATTCAGGTGTGGTTACATGGTATCATGAACAGGTGTGCAATATATAATAACAATAAGATTAGTAGCACACAACTATAACATTTGGTATAATCTTAACATGTAATGAATAGTGGTTGGTTTTAACACTACATGGCATGGTTAATGACTGATTATTATATACTTCAAAAGAATAACTTTTGAAGAACATATTCTTCAATAAAGGACAAGTATGATAATTAGGTTGGTGGGGTTCTATGGTTAACTATGGTTCTCATTAGCTCTTGAGTAGACATTAGATGGATCACAACCTAGTTGGATTCATCAACACCAAGGGCTTGTAAGGTTGAGTTAAGCCTAGGCATCCTAAGCAATTGTTCATACAAAGTTGCTATCAATATTGGTTCATCTTGTTGGTGATAGCTAGCTAGGGTTTATAGGTCCGTATAAGCGTGGCTGATGATAATTCTTTATTTACTTCAAAGAATAACTTTTGAAGAACATACTTTTTAAATAATAAGAAGTATCTCAATTAGGTTTGAGGTGGTCTAGGTTTTACTGTTGGTTCTATTAAGTAAGGAATATTTGGCTCCTAAATAGAATGGTGGATAAGTATCCAACAATAGTAGAGTTTAGTGGAATATGGTTAGGTAATGCTCAAGTTTTGGCATAGTTGCTCCTGAGGTTCAGCCCATTGGTGTGACGCGAAATAGGAATGAATAAGGATGATGGACTTGGTAATATGATCTAGGGTTTGCACTTGGTTGATCCTACTTGATCAACTAGGTTGGATAGGTATGCATACATGGAATACTAAGTTATTGATAATAGGGCTCCTACATTTTATGTGGCATAGCAATTATTTAATTGCTAATTATGGTTCTAGGAATCAGAAGGAAAATATCATTATCACATATCCTAACCTAGGGTTTAGGTTAGAAACAAATTAGGGTTCATATGAATAAACGGAACTAGAGTCTAAATGGCATTAGGGTTTTAGGATTACACATGATGAGTTCCTAGTTTTCTACCATATGGAACTAGGATTGCATAATTACTATTTAGTTCATAAGTTAATAACTTCATTAATAAAGTTGAAGTTATTAATAACTTCAAAATAAAATAATATTCAATTTGGCTTTTTATTATTTTTAAATAATTTAATAATTAGGGTAATTATTAATTAGGGTTTAAATCCTCCTATTAAGGATTTAATAAGTACTAGGTAAAGGAAAATTAGTTTTAGTAAATTCCTGATTTACTTACTGGTTTTTATTGAATTTAGAAGTTTTTCTTAATTATTGAATTTTAAATGAATTTAGAATATAAGAAAAGGCTTAAATAACAAGTATTAAACAATTGAATTTTTTATTAAAAATAAAAATTTCATATTATATTTTTATTAAATAGAGTTTATTTTTATGGACATTTTGATATCTCATTTATAATTTTCTGAGTTTTTATGGATTTCCTATGTATTTGCAAAGTTTCAGTAATTTCTGGAATTTGAATTTAAACAAAAATAACTAAGTGTACCCGGTGACTCTACCCACACGATCACCGACTGGTGGGGCTAAGCCACGCTGGCTGCCATATGGTGCCGATGTGGCAACCATGTGCATCACCGGCGGCCAGTGGTGGTCGTCGCCGGCGAGTCCGGGTTCGCGCGGGGCTGTGCTTAGGCTCAATCGATCAAGGGCGTCAAGACAAACGGACTGGTGGTGGCGCCGCTCCGAATAGGTCATCGGAGCATGCTCGGCGGCGAGGGGCGGCGGCAGTGCTCACGGGCTAACGACGCGGCGGTGCTACAGTGTGCAATCGAGCGAGCTAGGCATGCTGGGGAACTCAGGGGCTCACCAGGATCACGACGCGCATGACGGCAAGGCTTGCCGTGCCCTGGTTCGCCGGAATCGCCTGCTCCCGTCGTCGGAGAAGACGAGCTCGACGGCGGTGCTACAGATCACTCGGGGTCGATTCCTCTTGCAGGCAGAGCATGTCGAGGACGGCGGTCTCAGTGGTGGTCACGACGAGGCTCGGAGATGCTCCGAACGGCGGCGATGGTCGGCGTCTGAGCGACTAGGGTTTCGGTAGAAAGGGGGAAATCGATCAGAGGAGGAAGAAACCGGGGCTAGGGTTCGTCCCGGGCATTTATACGGCGCAGGAACACGCCTCGTCACGACGTCGAGCCAGGGGAGGTCGCCAGCGAGAGGGAAGGACGAGCACGTCGTCGTGCTGTCGTCTATGCGCCCAGAGAGGATGAGGACGACCCCCTCTCCTCTGGTTTTTAGACGAAGGGGTAAGGTGGGCTGGTCCGGGCCGTGTTGGGCTGGGGTTTGTTGGGCTCGCTGGTGGGCTATTGCGGCCGAGTGAGACCAGGTAATGTTTTTCTCCCCTTTTCTTTTTCTCGCTTTTAATTTTCTGTTTTTGTATTTGCCCATTTGAATTCATATTTGAATTCTGTTATTTTTGCAGGTGTCTCAGTTATGTTAATTTACTGAATATCTAGTGCAATGACTATTACACCACTCTCCCAATTGAAGAAAGTATTTTATATTTGATTAAAGTTCATATATGTGAGCTTCTTCAAAATAGCAATTAAACATGAGTTTGTATTCTCATTTTAATTTATTTTGCTATATGAATCAAATCTATTTGGAATTAATAGAGTTGATAATTTCAACTCATAGTATTTCAGAGGTTGTTATTAAGATTTGGTTTCTATTTGAGGAGTGGATGACTTACATATGATTTTATGTGAGCCCAACTTATTAGGGTTTTGTAATTTCTATTATAGCCCCCTTTTAAGGGTAATACTATCATTATCTTTGAAAGTATCTAAGTAGGTATGGTTTCCATCATGGTTGATCTTGCTTACAAAGTTAAATGGTTGTTAACCACACATGGGTTTAATTATAGGACTTAGCATTAGGTGGCTCTTTTGTTTTACAATTGAAGCATAGAATTTGATTAATGAACCATTAGGGTTCAAATGCTCTTTACCTATTAACACATGGTTTGAATCTCAATTATGTCCTGGGTTTAGATTATGATTACCATAGTGATGTATAAACTAGGATTGAGATATAATTCTAGTTTATAGACTTGGGATGACATCATATTGCATTTGCTAGGGTTTAATCTCCCCTAACCAAGGTAATATGGTTACTTGCTTAGTTGTTTATGTTCTCCTTTAATTACTAAGGACTTTGAGAATTGGTTTTATCTTATACCAATAGCTTGCTATTATATTCTTAATCTATTGTTAAAGTAACTAAAGTAGCTATAATTCTTTTTATAGTTAACTTTGGTTATAATGATGAATGGTTTCTCACCATATATATTATAGGCTTTAACTCTAAGCTTTACTTATGAGCTTATATCTTCTACTTCAAGTTCTTAGGGTTTATGATCACTACACAATTTATAATGATCAAGGTTTGGCTTCCTGAGTTATTAATAGAAATATTTAGATATGGTTGTACCAATTACCCCTCTCACTCCACAAGGACTTGGAATATAATCTAAGGTTCTACTTAAGGAATGATAATGTGATTATCTAAATATGTGGTCTTCCTTAGAATTTCTACCTTGCTATCTTCTGTAGCTTGTTCTTCAGGAATTCTGATAAACCTGCATCTTGTGGCATGCCTCCACCTCCTAGCTACTTCATCTTGATCCTAACTATTTTATGGAGTGGCTCAATGTGTTGGTCTTCTTGCATCATGGTGCAAGATGATGAGATGGATGAGGTAGAGGGTTCCTTTTATAGGCTTGGGCATGCTCTAATATCATGACACATAGGTGGATGACTCTTGTTTTAATTTGATGAGTAAGGTGCTTGGTTGTCATGCTCTCATCCATAGCAATCCTTTAAGCATGAGATGGCATTGCTTAGGATGAAAGCTATGTAGATATTTTCATCCTATGTGGCTTTGGTATTATCCTCTTATGTGATTTATTTTTTAGATAGCCAAGTGGCTTTTGTTACTAAATATCTGGTGAATGATTTTATGCTTGTGGTTGAGTCACTATATCATATGTGATTGTATTTATATGGTAATTGGGATAAAAATGGCAAAGACAAGGATTATACCCCAATTTTGAATGGTGATTGTTTGATTTCACCAAGGCATGATCATATGAGTTTCAAAATACTCATAGTTTATTTTATTCAAATAGTTTGAATTATGATTCGTAATGTAAACGAATTTAGTTTTGTGATATTCCACATATTTAATAAGTTATGATTGAAATCAGAAGGTGTGGCTTTTATGCACTTAGGTCCTTGTGTTTTGCTTTATTTGGTAGTTAGTTTTAAAGTGAATTCAATTGTACCTCAAGGTAGTTGCTTAACTTTTAAGTGTTAATAACTTAGAGTTTGATTATTATCTATTTGATGGTTATAGGCTTCTCCCATCTTTAGGGTTTAATGATAAGCTTGTGTTGGGGTTGAGTTCAAGAATTTAATTCAAGAATTACCATGAGGTTCATGGTAAGAACATGGGTTAGTTTAAGACATGGAAAAGATAAGTGAAGAATGGGTTCTCCATTTATTTTTACTTGATTTCCAATTGAATAGATGTTCTTATGTTATGGCAAGGAATACATGTTATGATCTTTTATAAGATCAAGTAGATGATCCTTGATTAGTATGTTCTTGTGTTGGTTTTAGTTCCATTTGATCTAACCCCTTAGATCAAATCATCTCTACCCAAAACAAGGTTTTAGCAAAGTCACATTGAGGTTTATAGCACTTGACTTGATGAGCTACTTCAATTCCACCAAGGTCAAGTGAAACTTCGATTCATCGTGATCTGTTTTACTTTAAAGCGCGAAAATTCCCCAGATTTTCTATGTATGAATGCAATGCACACATCTGTTTCCTCTATTTTTGTAACCCCAATACCTGGGATATTACAGTCTCTACCCCTTAAACTAAACTTCGTCCTCGAAGTTTGAACTCTCTCACGTTTCCAGAATGTGGATCTGACTTGTGCAGACTACGACTTTTCGCGAACTCCGTATTGATCTTACTGGATATAATTGAATATATCCCTTGTCCAGATTCTTCCTGGAATCCATTCGGGTTTGTCTCTGAACCATGGTTCTAACTTTTATTCATTGATTTCTTCCAACTCTATAAGCTTGTTTCTGTTCTCATTGAAGATTCAATGATTAAGACTTCTTCTTGTCCTGACAGTCTTAATTGAGGACTAATTGGATAACATTCTCCTATTTCATAAAATAGGTCTTTGTTTTCCCTTACTAACAAAACTGTAATAATGTTACTTGGTATGGTACTAAACATGGAATGGTCGTGATGGTTTATTTTCCTAAGAATGGATTAGACTAATTTAGTCCATCTAATCATAGTTTATACGTGATACCTAAAACTATTTTGGTTATTTAGGTTCCATGAAGGAATCATTCTATTAGTCTTTGGTATTGGTATGTTCAATCTTCTTCTATCTTTGGCCTTTTTGAGCTATATTTGGTCTATGTTATTTCCTTCATTCAACTTCATTATCCTTAGCTTACTTGAGCTTTCGTACTTCTGAGTAAATATTACTCACTTTCTCAAGTTATAGTCCACTTCTTACTTCCTCGAGGTATGAACCTCGGCTTCTGGTCTGACATCCTTCTGAAAGTAATATCCAAAAATCTTATGAAAATAAGATAGACTTCCTCTCGATTCGAGACCCTCATCATCATTCTTGCTTAAAACATTGAGTTATCGTACATCCAACTCAATCTTTACTCTACCCCTTAGAGTTTTCTTATGATCTTCAACTCCTTTTATTCCAACCATTGGATTGATGGTTAGAATATTATTCTAGGTGTAGCTTGTGGTTTATATTCTTCTAAGGTCTTGTGAAGAATCTTTGTGGTGTATCCACTTAATTGTGGACATCCAATGTGAATCCTTCGACTAAATGATAATAGGTCATTGTTATTTGGCTAACAAAATTTTATTTGTTCACAACTTCTTGATATAAATAATTAAATCGTGGACTATTTGTAACACCAACTGATACCAGCTGTGGTTATTATACTAACTGTGGCTATTTGATATCTAAAAATGGATTCTATTATAGGTTCCGATCAAGCTGGACGAGACATCTTTTACTTTATCTCGCGAGTATTGATATTATACCAATTGTGGTCTTCGATATCGACTATGGTCTTCTTATGTCTGCTATGATTTCATATATCACCTTCCTTCATTCAGGGTTTATTTTGCAAGAAAACCACTAGCTGACACTATGATTATAGTATCCTAAGTGATTTCCCATGCATTCCCTCTTCTATGTTGACTATGGATCTGCTTCAGCTTCACCATAATCACCATATTTCTTACCTTCATGCTTCTCATGTACTAAAGTACTCCTCTGTTGAGGTAAAGCATGAATGTTGATTGGCACTTCCTTCGGAGTATTGTGGTTGCTTCCCACAACTTTGTTTCCTTTATCTGATGAACCTTCATCTTGTCTTCAAAATATGCAGAATTCGTCACTTCCTCACACGAATACCATTACCCTCTAGATCTTTAACATCAAGTAGGAACTTGATATTGCAACATG
Source organism: Lolium rigidum (assembly GCF_022539505.1). Lineage (NCBI taxonomy): Eukaryota > Viridiplantae > Streptophyta > Magnoliopsida > Poales > Poaceae > Lolium > Lolium rigidum. The sequence continues at coordinate 59,350,022 of NC_061512.1, read as the reverse complement.
CATTTGCATATCAAAGTCAAACTTCATGTATGGATCTAATCAAACAATAAAAATCCAATAAAATCCAAGAAGATTCAGCTTTGTGCATATAATACACACCATCATAAGCCTGAATATACTAGTTGAGTAAGACATCTCTAAACATCAGGCTCTGATGCGTAGTATATAACACCACATAAGATAGGTTTGTATCGTGATACTTAGCACGAATATATGGAAGTCTACTATTCGTCTCAACCTTTACCTTAATTGCACAATTGCAATGAGATAAACTTGACACAAAGTGGCCTAGGATAGTTAAGGTTAACCTAATTTTCTCTGGAAATACTACTTAACTTAGTATTATACCATATATAAGTGCTATTGAGGACTATTTTGTATGATACCTCTAGTTCTCATATGGTTACTCTGAATACATATTTATTAGGATATAGTTCCTATACTTCTAAGTGTTTCTACCATAAGCATATGGTCATGATGTGCTTGGCACACTTCCCATATTTTTGGAACACAATTCTTGCACTATTGTTTTGCACTTGGCTTCTTATTGTACTTCTCTAAATTAATTATGAGGTTCTAGTCCATCACATAATGATTCTCAGGTGAATCATATATGATTTCTATCTCTATCATGTAAGTAGGCATATTTTATTCCTATCTCTCTTCCTTACCTCCCATGATTGACTCATCATGGTCTATATTACTTCACATAACTCAGATTTATCACTTACTATCAGTTGTTTTACAAGTTTGAATACTTTACTTACCTATTACTTGTATTGGTTTACACCATCTAATAGGATATATTCCTGATATACTTTTATTTATCACTTGTTATCACTACTATTATAGATCTGAATAACTCTTACTTAACCATAACATGTGTTGGTACACATCTTCCAATAGGATATCTTCCTTATGGTCGTATCCTTTCTTTGGACTACCATGTATTGTATACCAACTGTGATCTACTCATCTATTGTTTTTAGGGTCTTAATGATATGCTACATACTTGGGATTAGCTAACTAACTTCACTTAAGAAGGATAGATAGGGAAGATTGACTCAAGTGTGTCAGGATGATTTTCAAGTGAATATCCATCTCAAGTCATAGGAAGATTTGGTTTAACTAATACAACTTCCTATAGACACTACCAATCCTATAGGTCTCCTTTAAAGGGTTTTAATCCTAGGGTCAAAGCATTTGCTCTGATACCAACTCGTGGTGACCCGGCATACCACTGCATGGTGTAGTATGCAAGTCTGATATAACACCAATGAAACACCGTTCCACTAGTACTATATCGCTCAGAGTGGTACAATAGAAACATATGCGGGTCCAAGGCATGTCTATAGAATTACAACAGTGACTCTGTTACATAAGATCATCACAGCCTCCTACTTTACAATGAGGTAAAACTGCAAATAACTCCAGAAGAACGACTCGTAGACTAGTCTTATCACGAACTCTATTTGTAGAGTATTTAACTAGCTACGAGAGGCTATGAATAGATTCTAGCTAAATAGGAGCTAAGTTTAGGAAGCTAGTTCCTTTCTATTGCTAATCTAGGTTTCTCCTTGTTGGATGTGGTATCTGCCTCCTCGACGGGTTCTGTCCCTTGCGGTAGTTGTTGACTCCTCGGTCTTCGTGTTGCACTGTAGATCCTCCTTTGGTGCCTCCATATCTAAGCAGGGGATTTAAGAGTGGGATGAGTACGAGCGTACTCAACAAGTTCATTATAGGAAAGAGGTATTTAATGCACTAGCTACGGCATTAGACCAGAAAGTCTAATACCAATGCAAGTTTTCATAACCATTTCTTCAAAAGGTTGCTTTTATTTAGAAGAACTATGTCCGTCAGCCTTCACCGGTTTACTAGAACTTCATGGAGCTCCTTTCCGGCAGTGTTCGCAGTTCCATATCCCGGAACAGGGAGTGACAGGTCACGGTTCTTTACACTCTGCAGAGGTGTGTTGCTTTACCCATAAGAGATCTTAACCTTGGTGCCAACCGGGCATATTCCCCGTCCACACTTCCTATGGTGTGAGGCCCGGTATAAGGTCTAGCCAATCATGTTCCTCCGCTACCTCGAACACCCACCCTTTGTTTCATGCCCCGACCCTGGGTCCACGCCGGTCCCATTATTCCTGTAGATTTCAAGGTGGACCCCGACCACGACGACGATGCTGGGCTCTACCATACACTCCTACGCCGGTAGGCTGCAACCCATCATAGACCGCAATACCGTGGGGACTTAGGACTCCCCAGCCTCACCGCTTGCTCCTTCGGGCGACAAGTGTACTACGGACTATGCCGTGGGGACTTAGGACTCCCCAGCCTCACCGCTTGCCCCCTTGGATTACAAGTGTACTACGGTAATTAAAGTGCATCCGTTGATGAACGAGAGGTGGAAACACTTTTGACTACTCCGTCCCACTCCGGATCTTATGGTTAACACGGGTATTACGGCACAAGAATCACTGGCGACATTTGTTGTTTAATCCTAGATGGATATAAACCCTTGCAATGGAACCTCCACCATATCAACACAATCCATGGTTCCATTGCCCACCACATAGTCATATTCATAGTTATGAAAATAGTGGTTTTGCTTTTCATGCGATAGTGATAACATAGTACTTTGCAAGTAATTTGGTAAAAATACTCAATTGACATGAGCAAGTGATGAACTTGCCTTTCTTGACTGCAAGATTATGCAGACAAGGTCTTCGATACGTAGTAACTCCAACTTCTGAAATAGCATCATCGTCCGGTAAGGACTATGTTTAAAAGATTGGCAAGGATGCAATAATGCATAATAATGAGATGCAATCGCTCTAAGCGTGACCTAACCCCGATGATTTAGGATTAGTGAATTGAAATGATTTGTTTAGGATGTGTTGCACTTTTAGGGTGATTCACAAACAAGGTTCTTATTCAGGTGTGGTTACATGGTATCATGAACAGGTGTGCAATATATAATAACAATAAGATTAGTAGCACACAACTATAACATTTGGTATAATCTTAACATGTAATGAATAGTGGTTGGTTTTAACACTACATGGCATGGTTAATGACTGATTATTATATACTTCAAAAGAATAACTTTTGAAGAACATATTCTTCAATAAAGGACAAGTATGATAATTAGGTTGGTGGGGTTCTATGGTTAACTATGTTTCTCATTAGCTCTTGAGTAGACATTAGATGGATCACAACCTAGTTGGATTCATCAACACCAAGGGCTTGTAAGGTTGAGTTAAGCCTAGGCATCCTAAGCAATTGTTCATACAAAGTTGCTATCAATATTGGTTCATCTTGTTGGTGATAGCTAGCTAGGGTTTATAGGTCCGTATAAGCAGGGCTGATGATAATTCTTTATTTACTTCAAAGAATAACTTTTGAAGAACATACTTTTTAAATAATAAGAAGTATCTCAATTAGGTTTGAGGTGGTCTAGGTTTTACTGTTGGTTCTATTAAGTAAGGAATATTTGGCTCCTAAATAGAATGGTGGATAAGTATCCAACACTAGTAGAGTTTAGTGGAATATGGTTAGGTAATGCTCAAGTTTTGGCATAGTTGCTCTGAGGTTCAGCCCATTGGTGTGACGCGAAATAGGAATGAATAAGGATGATGGACTTGGTAATATGATCTAGGGTTTGCACTTGGTTGATCCTACTTGATCAACTAGGTTGGATAGGTATGCATACATGGAATACTAAGTTATTGATAATAGGGCTCCTACATTTTATGTGGCATAGCAATTATTTAATTGCTAATTATGGTTCTAGGAATCGAAAGGAAAATATCATTATCACATATCCTAACCTAGGGTTTAGGTTAGAAACAAATTAGGGTTCATATGAATAAACGGAACTAGAGTCTAAATGGCATTAGGGTTTTAGGATTACACATGATGAGTTCCTAGTTTTCTACCATATGGAACTATGATTGCATAATTACTATTTAGTTCATAAGTTAATAACTTCATTAATAAAGTTGAAGTTATTAATAACTTCAAAATAAAATAATATTCAATTTGGCTTTTTATTATTTTTAAATAATTTAATAATTAGGGTAATTATTAATTAGGGTTTAAATCCTCCTATTAAGGATTTAATAAGTACTAGCTCCCCATGAAGGATTGGACGCAGTGTGCTGCGAGTATCCTGTGCCACGAAACATAAGTGATGTCAAACTAAGTGGAGTATAGTCTATATGGAACACAATGTATAGAATAGTACATACCCTGTGTGTATCCTGCTCCTCCCATGAAAGGGGCCTGCTGTTGCTCGCCATCGGTCGAAAGCGGCTTGGCTGCTGAAAGTCGTCGAAGAAACCGTGACGCTGGTGCTGAAAGTCATCGACGGAAGGAGTGTGCTTCGCTGTCGCCACGACGAACCTCCCGCTCGGTCGGGAGGTGGTGGTCGCAGGTGTCGGCGTCGGTGTGAGACGTGGCCGTGATCCGTGGTGCTGGTGCCGATAGTCGTCGACGGAAGGAGTGTGCTCTGCTGCCACGACGAACCTCCTGCCCGATCGAGGAGGTGGTGGTGCGGGTGTTGCGGTCGGTGTGAGATGTGGCCGTCGGCTGCCGCTGTGTGGAGGGTCGTGGTGGAAGGAGGTGGCGTTGAACGACGTCGGAACTACGGCTGCATGTGATAGCCGAGTAGATCCCGCGTAGTTTGTCCTCGAGACGCCTCAACCAGGACACATGTTGGTCACGCTGCAGAAGAGGTGCACTGGATACTTGACGTGTGTACCGAGCGACTTCATCCCGTAAGTCCGCGGTCAGCTGACCACCGAAAAATCATGGTAGCATATAAATCGTAGAACCCAATAGATAAACGACAAGTATGAGGGTGGAATAGAAAGTTGTACGTACCGCATGCTGTCGACTATCGGCTATGGACTGAGTCGGGTACATATCGTGCATAGACGCAGGTGGCGCCTGAGCTGGATTAGTCGGCGGGATGAGGCGCACTCGCGTGGCTACAGTGTACCTCTGCAGATATGCGGCAAACTCCTGTGGGTCAAACTGCTCATCGTTCGGCCAGACGTGTGTTGCCGCGCCATCCCACTCAGCAACATACGAGCCAACGCGCTGAAGCCACCATGTCGAGGAGTGGCTAGTACCCTTCCTGTTGTACTGCGAGAAAATAATTGTGAGAGTTAGTTGAACCATGATGAACAGGCTTAAACTTAGCGACGCTCGGAACTTACTTGTGGACGTAGGCGGGGAGAGGTGCTATCGGTGGTGGAGGATCGACCAGCCTGCCGAGAGCCGAACCGCCTCATGATCCTCTCGCTGGGCCATTATCTCCACGGACACATCGAAGATGATCTTCGACCGTGTCATCCCAGTACGCACAATCTCTATAACAGAGGTTAGAGATCCCGCCGGGGTACCTTTCATGCACGGTGGCGGCCATATAGGGCTGCCAGATCACCGCCCTATCATCGAGCACGTCGAACTGTTCGGTGAACGCAGGGTAGCAGTTCCTGACCTGGTCGCGAGCAAATCTCCTCTGCGAGGAGAAATAGTCAGTACTCGTGCAAAACTATAAATTACGAAGGAACTATGTTCGACAGTCTACATACCTCGCGACGTGTCCAAAGTATGCCGAAAGTAGGCATGTCGATGTGGTCCGGATCAGCCAACTCGTTTGCCCCGAAAGGGCGCTCGAGCATCTATGTCCGGCCGACCAATCGGGAACCTCTCCCAGGACCACAGCTGCAAGAACAGTGGGCAGCCAAGAAGCCCAGACTTGGGAGAGACAAGTGTACAAGCATTGCACAAACCTCGGCATGTGGCTGCTAAAACCGCGGAACCCCAACTCCGTCGTATGATGTCGTCGGCGGTTTGTGCCTCTGCTATCTCCGGTGCAATGGGGATGAAGCGCCCGTTGATGGTGGTCCGATGGTTCTCTGTGAACATGACCTTCCCAAGCAGCCACAATATGTACGCCTCGAGACTCCTAGTGATTTGTGCCTCACTCATCGGCGGTGTGAACTGTGAAACCTACAACCATGAAAAAAAGATGTTAGTTATAACAACGCAATAACCATAAATAAATTTGTTATAACAATGGTTACCTCGAAGTTCAGTAACCAGTCACACTTTGGACCGTGGTCCTCACGGAGAAACTCGGTCGGCCCGCACGAGTTCCCTCAAAACGTGCGGGCATTTCTTCATCCCAAAGCACTGGTTCCGCCGGCGGGCCTATGGGCTGACCCGCCAACGGTAGGCCCGAGTAAGAAAGACACGTCCTGGAGAGTAGGGGCCATCTCTCCCCATCGAAAGTGGAACGTGTGTGTCTCGGGCCTCCACCGATCCACCAGGCTGGTCAGTAGGGAGTGGTCCTGCTGAAGGCGCTTGATCGGTGTGCCTACTCGCTCACCGATGACCTCTGACCTAGTGGCCTCAACCAACCGTGCAAAAGGGTCTTGAAGACATTCATAAGGGGCTTGTTCCTGAACTGTGTGTAAAAATTGGCCCCCAGGTGGCGCATGCACCAACGGCTCTCAATGTCAATCCATGGCGTTTCTTGCCCAGGCTCTTTCAGTGTCTTAATAGCTCTCAGTATACCTGCATGCCTGTCATGAAGGATGCAAACATTCGGCTTGTCCTTTACAATTGAAATCTTCAACTGCCTGAAAAACCATAACCAGCTTTGGGTGTTCTCACTCTCCACGAAAGCAAAAGCGAGTGGCACGATTTGATTGTTTCCGTCCATTCCAATGGCGGTTAAGATTTGACCCTTGTACTGACCAGTCAGAAACGTGTCGTCGACACATAACACGGGTCGACAGTGTCTGAATGATTCGATGCATACACCGAACGAGAAATAGACTCTATGCGGAACCACCGTAAGATGGGTACTCCGGCAAAAACATGTCCTGGATGTTCACATATGTGTACTGGATTCCTCGCTTGCAGCGTACGCGAGCAAACGAACAACGGCGTCGTATGCGTCTCGAAACGAACCAAACCTCATCTCCATCGCCCTCTGCTTAGCCCTCCAAGCCTTGCCATAAGATATGGTGTAAAAATGATGCTTCTTAACATTCTTCTGGATGGCGTTTACTCTCATGGCTTGCCCTTCCACTATTTCAGTGTACAACAGCCGAGCTATGAGATTAGACGACAGGTTGCAATGATCATTGAGGATACTTGCAAGCTCACAACTATGTGCCACAAAGTCGCTCACACGCCATGTTGTGTCATACTTAGGAACATACCCATGCACCCTTCCGGGACAATTGATGTCCACACATTCCATCGTCAGGTATTTTCCAGATGACACGGTTGTTCTCAGCTGCCTCTGACTCGCCATTGCCCACTTCATTATTGCATCCCGCATATGTCGCTTCGACGGAAACATGGCCCCTACGGCGACATTGTTCGGTGATACTCCCAGTTAGAATCAAGACCATCGTTGATTGTCATTGCAGACGAAAAGTTATGATTCCATCTGCCAGGAATAGGCACCTCCTCCCCATCATCAGACTCATCGGAATCATCAGCATCACTTTCACCTTCTGTATCTTCCTCTTCCATCTGGTTCTGGCTGTATCCATTTTCTTCGTCACCATCAACCTCACCGTCTTCTCCACTGTAACCATCACCCCGGCCGCTATAAACATCTTCCGCATGGCTGCTCTGTTCGGGCTCGTAACCACCGCCACCGCCGGGTGCTTCACTTGCTCCGGCCTGATTCGTAACCACCTCCTCCATCTGTAACCGCCTTCAGGAGGCGCTACCTCCTTCTCCACCGGAAAAACTAATGCCACAGGGTTAGTTCCTCTCCTTTCAGACCCTTTTAACCAGCTCACCCACTTAGAGGTATCATCTACAGGCCTCAGATACCACGAAATGTTTGATATCGACTTAGTCCACAATGCATACACACCCACTGTGTGCACTTCGAGATTAAGCCCGAAACATTACGTCAACCTGAGTCCTTCACCTCGCTCAATTGTCCATGTTCTAGGAGCAGTCATATTCATCTCTACAGATTTGAACTCACTCAGATTTACTCCCATTTCATCTGATCGGACACTACCCACACCATAATAAAATACTATCTTCACTACATCTGTCATCTTTGCTCACCTAAAAAAAATGCATCTGCGTCAACTACTAAAACCAGCCCACATTAATACACTAACACTAAAACCAGCCTACATTAACCTACACGAGTTAACACTAATATGCAAAGATTAGGGTTTACCCTTGTAGCGTGAGCAACCTCTCCAACAGACAGCAGCACGAACGAGCACGAACAACACGCAAGCACCTCGACACCACCATGAACCAGCGAAGCTCAGCCCCTTACACCACCACCAACCTCCACCACTTCATCACCATTGTCGCTAAACAAGCACCACCAATCCTCTCCAAAATCTAACCCATCTGTAGATCGAGCTTCCCTCAACTAATAGCAGCAAAATGGTGAAGTTTTATTGGCTAAATCGCTAGGGATCTGCGAAATATGCTGAAGTTTTCGAGCTGTTCTTGTGCAGCCAGGGAAGAAAGCAGGCAGGAAAGAGAGAATGGAAGAAGAGAGGAGAGAGGAGGAAGAAGAAAGAAGAAAGAAGAAAAGGGTGGCCGGGAGCGCGTGGCCGTGTCGACGAGTGGCGCCTGCGCGCGCGTGGCCCGGTGCCATGCCACGGTTTGGATGCTAGCGGCCGATCGGACAGCGGCAGACGGGCCCCCACCGCGACCTGCAATCGGCCTGCTGTGGTCCGATCGGCCCGCCGCAGTCCGATCGGCCTGCTGTAGGCCGACAGAGTCTCACTTTTGCAATTTTTCAAAATCGCGCGTTATTCATAGAATTAAATAAAAAAATCGTATTATTTAAAAAAAATTCGCAGCAAGTTGCGGTCGGCGCGCGCGCGCACCTGCATGAGCTGTTGTGTTGGACCTATTTGTGCTTGTATGGACTCTCGCTCGCCCGTGAAGTGCGTCGGCGAGATGCACCCATCGGCATTGCTCTCGATTGTTCCCATTAGCCACACCGAATGAATAATTGCAACAGTCCAGGAACCCCTATCACCTCGGGCGGAATCTCTCTTGTATTATCTGAAACAATAATGGTACTGTGTACAGTGTAGCAACCTGCCGTATCCTCTGTCCATGAGAGCATCCTCCACAAACTTATCCGCAAACTCTATAAACACGAAGGGGACCTTCTCCTCGTTCGTGTATCAGGCACATAGCATACACACGATAGCACAGTGCAAGGGAACCGCGGGTGTTCCTCCTCGCGGCCCCTCTCCTCGCGTTCTCGATCGTGCCATTTGCGGTGACCAGCATAAACACACGGTAGCACAATGCACGGGAGCTGGCCGGCCGGCGTCCTCCTCTTCCTCGCCGCCCTTCTCCTCGCGGCGTCCGCCTATCCGGCCGTCGGCGCCTATGGCGGACGGTCTGTCATAAGCCACGCCGCGGCAAAGGGGACCAGGGCTAGCGCTCGCGCTCCTCTCCAAGCGGCATCGACGACGCTGACGAGACGGCTGGAGGACGAAGTGGCGCCAGAACTGAATTGGGCGGCCAGCGACCTGGGGGCAGGCGGCGGAGGTCCCCATTTAAACAGCCTCAACAAGAACAACCCCGCCGTGTGCCCATCGAGCGGCACGTGCGCGGCCAAACCAGGAAAGCCCTACATCCCCTCCCCCCGGCCGTGCTTTAAGGATCTCTACCGATGCTGATAGATCCATCAGGCTGTCGTTCGTCCGTGCCACGCATCCGATCGATGCCTTGCTGATGGTTGATGCTTCAGTTTCCACGCATCCTCTCTGCAGATCGATTGAGCGCGTTGTATTGCGCTAAAATGATAACTGTATTTCACAAGCCTCCAATGTTCAAGGAGACTTGGATTGATGGTTCGACAAGTTGCGCTCGCTTGTTCCCGTTAGCCACTCCAGTCACCCGTAGCACCTCGCGGGCCAAATATCTCGTGTTATCTGAACGAATAATGATACTGCGTGTTCTTCCTCATCATAGTCTGTAATAGTCGTGCTGGTAAATCGCGTTGTTACCGGTTGATACCTATAGGACGAACCTTCTCTTTTATGTGTGCAGTTTTACCTTATAAGCTGGACTCAGCATCGTGTATCGATTTTCCCGTAAAAGATGTTATTAATTTAACGTTGGATCTTTATCCTTTCATCTAAAACTAGTAAATCTGCCCGTGCGTTGTTACGGCGCCACATTAAATGAAATGAATAATATTTCATATATTTAAATCCACCCGGCAATCAAATTTAAATGGCAGCAAGTTTTTCGTTGACTTGTCTTTCACAGTGAAATTAGTAGTGAAATATATGAGAAAGGAGAATACTTTTGAGAAAAATATTATACGTCTAGCCACTTTTGAAGAGGCACATCTTGGTCAGGAAATTATACTCTTCTAGTCAACATCTCCAGTAGTATGTATAATGTTATGTTGATGTACAACGGCATCTGTATCTAACCTGGTACAATCATCGTTGACAGAATCGAATCTCTTGCCGTCGTTCCGGAATCGATACCTGAAACCTTTGCAGCATAATCATTATTAGTAAGGTAGATAGCTGTCGAGCTGAAATTCCTTGACACAACAGGTGGATTCATCTTATGCGTGTGTTACCTTATACCTGTGCTAGACAACAAGCCACCCTCATCGATATCCTGAGTCACGAAGTCTTCTCTGCTTCTGCAATTGCAACACACAAAAATGTCAAAGGCTGATAATTAACTCCTTTCAGCACATGCTTTAAATTGAGGTTTGACAACTCTACAAAAATTGGTGTATCTGCATTAAATTCATATTAAGCAATATTGTATATATTGAGAGAAGCATAACATGCTATGGAAAAAAAATAACAGAATCAGTACAGATTTAACGTGTAGATGATTTAAAATAGTCCCATTTGGAGCATATTCAAACATCATAGCCTGAAAGGATTTTCTTCGTCAGAGTAGCCATGTGATTCACTGTGAAGATGCTTGAAAAGAGTCCCATTTGGAGCATATTCAAACATCATAGCCTGAAAGGATTTTCTTCTTCAGGGTAGCTAAATGATTCATCAAAATATTCTGGTCCACTTTGGATAAACTTGAGACAATAACCGATTTAGTCAATGTGTATTTTCCAGGGCTGGCAATCTGTCCGCTCGTGCTGTCCCTCTCAAACAAACAACAGCGCAGTACAATTTTCTCTTTATCCCCTGCCACAATCTCTCCCAATCTCCTAATATCTGGGCATGCTGCAGCCTAAATCCCATTCGATTTAGTCTCATGAACCGAGCACATTAGCACATCTTCTCTCTCCCGGTGGCGCTGTTGGAAAAATTATCGCGTGCCAGTACCTTGAGGGAGCTCTCGAGGCTGCTTAAGTTGGCGAGCCAGGGCAGAGCGGAATATGAAGACCCCGACAAGGAATATGAAGATGGCAACCAGCGTGAGGAAGAGCCCGCTGCCAGCAATGTGCTTGTAGAGCACATATCCGGCTTCCAGAACCTGGACCACAAGGCTCAACAAGTAGCTTGCCCATCGCTTGTTGTCCTCCAGTGCGTAGCCGGTGATGTTGTCCGGGCCACCGGACTATATGTCCTACACGCCGTTGCTGCCGGACGGTGTATCTATCAAGTGGAATCACAATGGATTCTTCACCCATTGTTCGATCGGTGCATGGCGCGGAAGATGCGACAGCTCACACGTGCTCGGAGAAGACATAGACGATATGCAAACGAAGGCTGCCGGAGTCTGGAATATGGTCTGCGTTCCTTCGACGGAGACAAACAGCATGACGGAGAGGACGTGTTCAGGGAGGTGGGAATATCATCGGCGGCTCTAGGTACCGCGCCGGCGATGGCTGAGACAGCCGCGGCTAGGGCTTTGTCTGGTAGGAAAAGGATGAGACATAGTTGTTGCGCTTCTGGAGAAACGCTTCGTTTCTTTTATCTCTCCTCAGATTGGTTGCCGAGTTTGATTGGGGATTGGTTTCCTTAAATCTCACGTCACGCCGTAAATCAGGCTTGAGCACGGTTTGTGCTTCGCGGACAAGCGTCACAGCGGGACGAAGCAAACAACGAGCGAAGCGTTGTAATTTGGACATATCAACCAAACGTTTTTTTTTAACTTACCGGTGGCATTAGTGGGTAATTTTATTTAACTTTAAGGGCAATTTTAAGTTGGACGAACGACCGAGGGAGAAACCCTTTTGCTTTTATTATTAGGTATAGACTAGGAAATTTGCCCGTGCGTTGCAACGGGATTAAGAAGATCTACACCACTGAGTTTCACAAAATAAGTTGTTTGTATTGTTGAGGGCATGCCACAGATGCTTAATCGGGCAGTTTATTGATCTCATTAGTAATTAATGAGAACATCAGTAGTTAAAGCTTGCAAGGATGACCTATCTCACGTTGAGTAGTATACTTCGTAGTTGGATCATGTTAAGACCTGATAATATCTCCTTACATACCCAGTCGAGCACAAAAGTAATAATATTGTTTCCACATCACTTTAGGAGACTATGTGAAGTTCATCAGCTAATATAATCACGTAATCTATTCAACGCAAAAGACAGGACATTAGAAAAACCTTGGTGACCAGTAAGCTTCATATGGATCTTCTCAAGGGAAGATAATAGATTGTCTCTTAACTGATGAAAATTACAAATAGCAGTTTCACAGATACTTGTAACATACTGCCGTATACTTTTCCTCTTGTAGATTTTTTTTATAAAAAGGACAACCCATCAGATCTTTCATTAAGAGAAAGCATGAGGAAAAACAGATACCCTCATGGCCGCATCGGCCTGTGTGGCACCACGTCAGGAAGTGAAATCTTTTAGAGGAGAGAATCCGCACACATTGGAATTGGCAGGAAGATTAACCTAAGGAAGCCCGGCAACTGAAGCAGCCTGTAGCATGACTCCAACGCCCTATGCCTCTGCAGATGGCTAGCAGGGAGGTCGCCGGCGGGACCCGCAGCCGTGTGCCTCGGCGTGGTGTAGCCGGCGTTGGGATCTTGATGGTTGTTAAGATCCCAAATCCGTTGGCTCGGCCTTGCTATAATGGCGTCCACGGCGCGGGGTGGCCGGATTTTCGTCGGGACCTCTGTGAAATTTTACGGAATCAATCTTGATTCTATGAACTGTCAGTCCCTATCCACGCATATTGTCTCTCTCTTCAGCTGCTTGCCCGCGTGATGCACCGCAAACGGACGCGGCTCTTCATTGCCGCTATCTAGGCTGCTAGTGCACAGGACAGAGACGATGCAAACGACGGTCGCCGGAGTCTGCGATAACGCAAAGCATCTCCGCTCTATTTTCTTGGTGGGGATAATCCGCACGGCGGCGCGGATGTGTTCAGAGGGGACATGAGAACGCTGTTTTCGTTGTGGTCGATCTAGCCTTCCTGATCTCTCGTCTCCTCCTGTTCTCCATATGCCGTGTATATTTATGGAGGCCGTGAGAGCCCGATCGACATAGAGTTCCTATCCTCCACGAGAACCGAGCCAGGCGGTTTCCAGAGACGTTCCTCTACTTTTATTATCTCGCGTTGATCCCTGCCTCGTGAGGTTAATTAGGAATTGGTTTCCTTTTACCTCATGTCACCGCAGTCTCCATTGTGGACCCGTCCGGCAAGGCCCACGGACCGAAGAAACCAAAGGCCTAGACCCATGAAAAGCGACCAGGAGACTCGATGTATTGAAAGCGTTTTTTGATGACTTACCGGTGGCAAAGCATGTAATTAAGACCAAAATCTGGGGTAAAATCTGACGGACCAACAAGAAGCCTTATTTTCTTTATTATTAGGTATAGACTAGGTAAAGGAAAATTAGTTTTAATAATTTCCTGATTTACTTACTGGTTTTTATTGAATTTAGAAGTTTTTCTTAATTATTGAATTTTAAATGAATTAGAATATAAGAAAAGGCTTAAATAACAAGTATTAAACAATTGAATTTTTTATTAAAAATAAAAATTTCATATTATATTTTATTAAATAGAGTTTATTTTTATGTACATTTTGATATCTCATTTATAATTTTCTGAGTTTTTATGGATTTCCTATGTATTTGCAAAGTTTCAGTAATTTCTGGAATTTGAATTTAAACAAAAATAACTAAGTGTACCTGGTGACTCTACCCACACGAGTCACCGACCGGTGGGGCTAAGCCACGCTGGCTGCCACATGGTGCCGATGTGGCAACCATGTGCATCACCGGCGGCCGGTGGTGGTCGTCGCCGGCGGAGTCCGGGTTCGCGCGGGCTGTGCTTAGGCTCAATCGATCAAGGGCGTCAAGACAAACGGACTGGTGGTGGCGCCGCTCCGAATAGGTCATCGGAGCGTGCTCGGCGGCGAGGGGCGGCGGCAGTGCTCACGGGCTAACGACGCGGCGGTGCTACGGTGTGCAATCGAGCGAGCTAGGCATGCTGGGGAACTCAGGGGCTCACCAGGATCACGACGCGCATGACGGCAAGGCTTGCCGTGGCCTGGTTCGCCGGAATCGCCTGATCCCGTCGTCGGAGAAGACGAGCTCGACGGCGGTGCTACAGATCACTCGGGGTCGATTCCTCTTGCAGGCAGAGCATGTCGAGGACGGCGGTCTCAGTGGTGGTCACGACGAGGCTCGGAGATGCTCCGAACGGCGGCGATGGTCGGCGTCTGAGCGACTAGGGTTTCGGTAGAAAGGGGGAAATCGATCAGAGGAGGAAGAAACCGGGGCTAGGGTTCGTCCCGGGCTTTTATACGGAGCAGGAACACGCCTCGTCACGACGTCGAGCCAGGGGAGGTCGCCAGCGAGAGGGAAGGACGAGCACGTCGTCGTGCTGTCGTCCATGCGCCCAGAGAGGATGAGGACGACCCCCTCTCCTCTGTTTTTAGACGAAGGGGTAAGGTGGGCTGGTCTGGGCCGTGTTGGGCTGGGGTTTGTTGGGCTGCTGGTGGGCTATTGCGGCCAGGTGAGACTAGGTAATGTTTTTCTCCCCTTTTCTTTTTCTGCTTTTAATTTTCTGTTTTTGTATTTGCCCATTTGAATTCATATTTGAATTCTGTTATTTTTGCAGGTGTCTCAATTATGTTAATTTACTGGAATATCTAGTGCAATGACTATTACACCACTCTCCCAATTGAAGAAAGTATTTTATATTTGATTAAAGTTCATATATGTGAGCTTCTTCAAAATAGCAATTAAACATGAGTTTGTATTCTCATTTTAATTTATTTTGCTATATGAATCAAATCTATTTGGAATTAATAGAGTTGATAATTTCAACTCATAGTATTTCGGAGGTTGTTATTAAGATTTGGTTTCTATTTGAGGAGTGGATGACTTACATATGATTTTATGTGAGCCCAACTTATTAGGGTTTTGTAATTTCTATTATAGCCCCCTTTTAAGGGTAATACTATCATTATCTTTGAAAGTATCTAAGTAGGTATGGTTTCCATCATGGTTGATCTTGCTTAGCAAGTTAAATGGTTGTTAACCACACATGGGTTTAATTATAGGACTTAGCATTAGGTGGCTCTTTTGTTTTACAATTGAAGCATAGAATTTGATTAATGAACCATTAGGGTTCAAATGCTCTTTACCTATTAACACATGGTTTGAATCTCAATTATGGCCTGGGTTTAGGTTATGATTACCATAGTGATGTATAAACTAGGATTGAGATATAATTCTAGTTTATAGACTTGGGATGACATCATATTGCATTTGCTAGGGTTTAATCTCCCCTAACCAAGGTAATATGGTTACTTGCTTAGTTGTTTATGTTCTCCTTTAATTACTAAGGACTTTGAGAATTGGTTTTATCTTATACCAATAGCTTGCTATTATATTCTTAATCTATTGTTAAAGTAACTAAAGTAGCTATAATTCTTTTTATAGTTAACTTTGGTTATAATGATGAATGGTTTCTCACCATATATATTATAGGCTTTAACTCTAAGCTTTACTTATGAGCTTATATCTTCTACTTCAAGTTCTTAGGGTTTATGATCACTACACAATTCATAATGATCAAGGTTTGGCTTCCTGAGTTATTAATAGAAATATTTAGATATGGTTGTACCAATTACCCCTCTCACTCCACAAGGACTTGGATTATAATCTAAGGTTCTACTTAAGGAATGATAATGTGATTATCTAAATATGTGGTCTTCCTTAGAATTTCTACCTTGCTATCTTCTGTAGCTTGTTCTTCAGGAATTTGATAAACCTGCATCTTGTGGCATGCCTCCACCTCCTAGCTACTTCATCTTGATCCTAACTATTTTATGGAGTGGCTCAATGTGTTGGTCTTCTTGCATCATGGTGCAAGATGATGAGATGGATGAGGTAGAGGGTTCCTTTTATAGGCTTGGGCATGCTCTAACATCATGACACATAGGTGGATGACTCTTGTTTTAATTTGATGAGTAAGGTGCTTGGTTGTCATGCTCTCATCCATAGATATCCTTTAAGCATGAGATGGCATTGCTTAGGATGCAAGCTATGTAGATATTTTCATCCTATGTGGCTTTGGTATTATCCTCTTATGTGATTTATTTTTTAGATAGCCAAGTGGCTTTTGTTACTAAATATCTGGTGAATGATTTTATGCTTGTGGTTGAGTCACTATATCATATGTGATTGTATTTATATGGTAATTGGGATAAAAATGGCAAAGACAAGGATTATACCCCAATTTTGAATGGTGATTGTTTGATTTCACCAAGGCATGATCATATGAGTTTCAAAATACTCATAGTTTATTTTATTCAAATAGTTTGAATTATGATTCGTAATGTAAACGAATTTAGTTTTGTGATATTCCACATATTTAATAAGTTATGATTGAAATCAGAAGGTGTGGCTTTTATGCACTTAGGTCCTTGTGTTTTGCTTTATTTGGTAGTTAGTTTTAAAGTGAATTCAATTGTACCTCAAGGTAGTTGCTTAACTTTTAAGTGTTAATAACTTAGAGTTTGATTATTATCTATTTGATGGTTATAGGCTTCTCCCATCTTTAGGGTTTAATGATAAGCTTGTGTTGGGGTTGAGTTCAAGAATTTAATTCAAGAATTACCATGAGGTTCATGGTAAGAACATGGGTTAGTTTAAGACATGGAAAAGATAAGTGAAGAATGGGTTCTCCATTTATTTTTACTTGATTTCCAATTGAATAGATGTTCTTATGTTATGGCAAGGAATACATGTTATGATCTTTTATAAGATCAAGTAGATGATCCTTGATTAGTATGTTCTTGTGTTGGTTTTAGTTCCATTTGATCTAACCCCTTAGATCAAATCATCTCTACCCAAAACAAGGTTTTAGCAAAGTCACATTGAGGTTTATAGCACTTGACTTGATGAGCTACTTCAATTCCACCAAGGTCAAGTGAAACTTCGATTCTTGTGACTGTTTTACTTTAAAGCGCGAAAATTCCCCAGATTTTCTATGCATGAATGCAATGCACACATCTGTTTCCTCTATTTTTGTAACCCCAATACCTGGGATATTACAGTATCTTGATTGCCAGTAGATTCCCTAGAGGCCCGGCTGCCACCGGCTGGTAGGACAAAAGATGTTGTACAAGTTTCTCATTGCAAGCACGTATGGCTATATATGGAAAACATGCCTACATGATTAATAATCTTGATGTTCTGTCTTAATGCTATTTCAATCCTATCAATTGCCCAACTGTAATTTGTTCACCCAACACTTGTCACTTGTTATTGGAGAGTTACCACTAGTGTAGATAGCTGGGAACCCCGGTCCATCTCTCATCATCATATACTTGTTTCTATATGACATTGGAAGTAGTATCAACTATTTTCTGGTGCCATTGCTCTCATATTACTGCTACTGCTGCTGTGTTACTGTAACTACTGCTCTCATATTACTTCTGCTTTCACATCACCCCTGTTACTAGTGCTTTTCCAGGTGCAGCTGAATTGACAACTCAGTTGTTAAGGCTTATAAGTATTCTTTACCTCCCCTTGTGTCGAATCAATAAATTTGGGTTTTACTTCCCTCGAAGACATGTTGCGATCCCCTATACTTGTGGGTCATCAAGACTATTTTACGGCGCCGTTGCCGGGGAGGCATAGCTCTACTCATAAGTTCACCTGGGGAGTACACTCTACCTCTCTCTCTGTTTTATTTTATTTTGTTTTGCTTAGTTTACTTTTGTCTAGTTTATTTGTGCTTAGTTTATTTCTGTCTAGTATTATTTTGCTTAGTTTACTTTTGTTTTTGTTTTGTTTTACTTTTCTTATATACCCGAAAATCCATAAAAATTTGAAAAACCTAAAAATTAAAAACTATTGCTATGGGAGAACCTACAACCTATTTGGAGCTTATTGAATTATATAATAATTATAGAGAATCTAGAACGGGTAAAGTTATGAGTGCCGTGATAGAAAAATTGAATACAATTGCTAAAATCTTGCTTAAATGCCATGATATAAACTCTTGCTCTCAACAGGATACTAAACATCTTAAATTTCAATGTGGCTTTAGTGAGGAAGTTTTAATTAAGAACTATAATTGGAATAACTATATTCATTTTAGGTTCGAAGAGGTAGAACAATTTGTCTTATTTATGGGAGCCTCTGAGATAGAATCCTTCATTGCTAAAAATTATGAAACTTGTGTTGTTTGTAAGGACCTTAAAGATTATGTCTCTTCTATCCTTAATTTTTGCATAGAAAGCTACAGTGATAATCCTTATATCATTGATTATAAAGAGAGACTCATTAATGCACAAGAATGCACTCACAATTTGCAGGAACCAGTGGAAGAAGAAATTGATGAACCTGAAAGCTCATTGGATGAAAAAGAGGAGGAAATTGATGAACCTGAAAGCTCATTGGATGAAAAAGAAGAGGAGAGTGATGAACAAAAGGAGGAAGAATGGATTAGCTACCCATGCCAACCTTCTAATGAGAGTAACTCTTTTATCTCTTACACTATTTGATTGTCCTCCATGCTTACCAAAGGAGGTTGAATGTTATGTTCCTGTGGATTCTCTTGAAATATTCCCTATGAGTAAAACTTGTGAGAATAATTATGCTACTGTTATTCATGATAATCCATGCTACTTTGATAAATCTTATGATAATGCTTTGTTTGTGCCTGATGTCGAAATGCATGGTACTAAAGAGTTTTGCTTGGCAAATGTTTATGATAAATCTCTAGATGATGGTCCTATGTTACTTGATAATATTAATTGTACTACTAATGAAAATGGGATTGGAGAGTTCTTGACTTTATCTATGAGTCCCATATCTTTTGAGATTGATCAATCATCTTGTTACATTATTGATAAAAGTGGGTTTGAAAGTTTTAATCCTATTATTTCGAGCTTGATAAAAATTATGTGTTTGTGAATCATGAAAAGCATGCTGTATGTGATAGCTATGTTGTTGAGTTTGTTCATGAAGCTACTGAAAATTATTATGAGAGAGGAAAATATGGTTGTAGAAATTTGCATGGCACTAAAACACCTCTCTATATGCTTAAAACTTTGAAGTTACTCTTGTTTTACCTTCTTATGCTTGTCACTTTGTTCTTCATGAATTTATTTGTGTACAAGATTCCTATGCATAGGAAGTGGGTTAGACTTAAATTTGTTTCATACTTGCTTTTTGATGCTCTCTTTTGCTTCAACTCTTATTTCTTGCGAGTGCATCATTAAAATTGCTGAGCCCATCTTAATGGCTATAAAGAAAGCACTTCTTGGGAGATAACCCATGTCTTTATTTTGCTACTGTTTGTTGTGTTTTGGAAGTTGTTACTACTGTAGCAACCTCTCCTTATCTTTATTTTATTGCAATGTTGTGCCAAGTGAAGTCTCTAATAGAAGATTGATGCTAGATTTGGATTACTGCGCAGAAACAGATTTCTTGCTGTCACGAATCTGGGTATGATTCTCTGTAGGTAACTCAGAAAAATCTGCCAATTTACGTGAGTGATCCTCAGATATGTACGCAACTTTCATTAGTTTTGAGTTTTCTGATTTGAGCAACGGAAGTACCTCTTACAAATTCGTGTTTACTGGCTGTTATGTTTTGACAGATTCTGTCTCTGTTTTTTTGCATTGTCTCTTGTGGACTTTAAGTGAGGCTTTCTAGACGTGGAGAGCTGTAGCTAATGTTTTATTGAGTTCTTGCAATTAGTCACTACAGGGCCAAGGTGGATTAATGTTTTTTGAGTACTAACCCCTCTAATAAAGTTTATGAGAAGTTTGGTGTGAAGGAAGTTTTCAAGGGTCAAGAGAGGAGGATGATATATGATCAAGAAGAGTGAAAAGTCTAAGCTTGGGGATGCCCCCGTGGTTCATCCCTGCATATTTCAAGAAGACTCAAACGTCTAAGCTTGGGGATTCCCAAGGCATCCCCTTCTTCATCAACTTATCAGGTTTCTTCTATTGAAACTATATTTTTATTCGGTCACATCTTATGTTCTTCACTTGGAGCGTCTGTGTGCTTTTATTTTTGTTTATGTTTGAATAAATTCGGATCCTAGCAATCCTTGTGTGGGAGAGATACACGCTCCGCTTTTTCATATGAACACTCGTGTTCTTCGCTCTTACTTTTAATGTTCAATGCCAAAAGTTGGAAGCTATTGCACTTATTGTTATTTGGTTGGAAACAGAAAATGCCTCATATTGTCTTGGATAATTTGATACTTGGCAATTGTTTTGAGCTCTCAAGTAGATCATGTTTCTCTTGCATCATGTAGTTTAAACCTATTAGTGGAGAAATACCGTAGAGCTTGTTGAAATTGGTTTGCATGATTGGTCTCTCTAAGGTCTAGATATTTTCTAGTAGAAGTGTTTGAGCAACAAGGAAGACAGTGTAGAGTCTTATAATGCTTGCAATATGTTCTTATGTAAGTTTCTGTTGTACCGGTTCATACTTGTGTTTGCTTCAAACAACCTTGCTAGCCAAAGCCTTGTACTGAGAGGGAATGCTTCTCGTGCATCCAAAACCTTGAGCCAAAACCTATGCCATGTGTGTCCACCATACCTACCTACTATGTGGTATTTTCTGCCATTCCAAGTAAATACTTCATGTGCTACCTTTAAACAATTCAAAACTTTATTACTCCTTATTTGTGTCAATGTTTTATAGCTCATGAGGAAGTATGTGGTGTTTTATCTTTCAATCTTGTTGGTCAGCTTTCACCAATGGACTAGTGGCTTCATCCGCTTATCCAATAATTTTGCAAAAAGAGCTGGCGCGGGGTTCCCAGCCCCAAATTAATTAACCTTCACTAATAATTCTCTTCACATGTTTTGCCCTGATTCATCAGTAAGCAACTTAATTTTGCAAATAGACACTCCTTTATGGTATGTGAATGTTGGAAGGCACCCGAGGATTCGGTTAGCCATGGCTTGTGTAAGCAAAAGGTTGGGAGGAGTGTCATCCATAAATAAAACTAAAGTACATGTGTAAACAAAAGAGAAGAGGGATGATCTACCTTGCTCGGTAGAGATAACGTCCTTCATGGGAGCCGCTCTTGAAAGTCTGGTTGATGAGGTAGTTAGAGTGCCCACTACCATTCGTTGACAACAACAAACACCTCTCAAAACTTTACTTTTATGCTCTCTATATGATTTCAAAACTTAAAAAGCTCTAGCACATGATTTAATCCATGCTTTCCTCTGTGAAGGGCCTTTCTTTTACTTTATGTTGAGTCAGTTTACCTACTTCCTTCCATCTTAGAAGCAAACACTTGTGTCAACTGTGCATTGATCATACATACTTGCTTATTTGCATTCATCATATTACTTTGTGTTGACAATTATCCATGAGATATACATGTTGAAAGTTGAAAGCAATTGCTGAAACTTAAATCTTCCTCTGTGTTGCTTCAATGCCTTTACTTTGAATTTATTGCTTTATGAGTTAACTCTTATGCAAGACTTTTGATGCCTGTCTTGAAAGTACTATTCATGAAAAGTTTTGCTATATGTTATCTATTTGTTAGCAACTATAGATCATTGCCTTGAGTCACTGAATTCATCTCATATGCTTTATAATAGTATGATCAAGATTGTGTAAGTAGCATGTCACTACAGAAATTATTCTTTTTATCGTTTACCTACTCGAGGGTGAGCAGGAACTAAGCTTGGGGATGCTGATACATCTCCAACGTACCTATAATTTCTGATGTTCCATGCTTGTTTTATGACAATACTTACATGTTTTGCTTGCATTTTATAATGTTTTTATGCGTTTTCCGGATCTAACCTATTAACGAGATGCCGAAGGGCCAGTTGCTGTTTTCTGTTGTTTTTGGTTCCAGAAAGGCTGTTCGGGCAATATTCTTGGAATTCGACGAAACGAAGACCCAACATCTTATTTTTCCCGGAATCTTCCAGAAAGTCAGAGGGGGGCCAAAGGGGTGCCCTGGGGGCCCCACACGTGTGGGCGGCGCGGCCCAGGGGGGCGCCCCCCTAGTGTGAGGAGGCCCCGTGGCCCCTCCGACTCCGACTCTTCGCCTATTTAATCCCTGGTGACCTAAAACATCGATACCGATTGACGAAACTCCAGAAAGACTACAGGGGCGCTGCCACCATCGCGAAACTCCATTTCGGGGGACAGAAGTCTCTGTTCTGGCACCCTGCCGGGACGGGGAAGTGCCCCCGGAAGCCATCTCCATCAACGCCACCGCCTCCATCATGCTCAGTGAGTAGTTCCCCCATGGACTACGGGTTCTAGCTGTAGCTAGTTGGTATTCTCTCCCCCATGTACTTCAATACAATGATCTCATGAGCTGCCTTACATGATTGAGATTCATCTGATGTAATCGGTGTTGTGTTTGTCGGGATCCGATGGATTGTTACATTATGATTAGTCTATCTATAAAGTTGTGAAGTTATTGTTGCTGTAATCTTGTTGTGTTTAATGCTTGTCACTAGGGCCCGAGTGGCATGATCTTAGATTTAAGCTCCATACTTATTGCTTAGATTGTATCTACAAGTTGTTGCACATGTCTATATCCGGAACCCGAGGCCCCAGAGTGACAGCAACTGGGATAACTGGAGGGGAAGGCTTAGGTATGAGGATCACATGTTTTCACCAAGTGTTAATGCTTTGCTCCGGTGCTCTATTAAAAGGAGTACCTTAATTGCCAGTAGATTCCCTAGAGGCCCGGCTGCCACCGGCTGGTAGGACAAAAGATGTTGTACAAGTTTCTAATTGCAAGCACGTATGACTATATATGGAAAACATGCATACATGATTAATAATCTTGATGTTCTGTCTTAATGCTATTTCAATCCTATCAATTGCCCAACTGTAATTTGTTCACCCAACACTTGTCACTTGTTATTGGAGAGTTACCACTAGTGTAGATAGGCTGGGAACCCCGGTCCATCTCTCATCATCATATACTTGTTTCTATATGACATTGGAAGTAGTATAAACTATTTTCACGGTGCCATTGCTCTCATATTACTGCTACTGTCTGCTTGCGTATTCTTGTTACTACTTGCTCTCATATTATCGATGCTTTCACATCACCCCTGTTACTAGTGCTTTTCCGGTGTAGCTGAATTAACAACTCAGTTGTTAAGGCTTATAAGTATTCTTTACCTCCCCTTGTGTCGAATCAATAAATTTGGGTTTTACTTCCCTCGAAGACTGTTGCGATCCCCTATACTTGTGGGTCATCAGTCGCCAACTTTCGTCCAGTCGACGTCTTGTTGGCTGTCAGCGACCAAGGCGATAGTGCCCTCGACGCCAACTTTCAAACCTTCTTGGCGAAGTTTAAGCCCAAGATCTTCTTGGGAGTTGAAGTGCTTGGCAAGTTTGGTGAAAATCTTGGGCTCCTGCGTCTTCGGGAAGAAATAAGGGAAAAGACGCGACAGACCTACTCTGGCTTCAGCAAGGCCTTCGCGTGCCTCCTCTGCATGAAATTCAAGAAGGGAAAGCTCGTCAAGCAGCTGATCTCCTTCAGGACATTCCAAGTCAAAATCCTGATGTGTTTTCCCTACAAAGAAGCAGAAGGAAGATCGTCAAAAATTGCGCAAGGATAAAATTAGGCAACCCGAAGAAGTAGCAAAGGATTAAAGACTTACTGACAAAACGTCGACTTTGCGATTGCAAGCGACTGAGGATTTTGAGCTTCACGAATAGTTTGCTCGGATATGTTGTCGCTTAAGGCAGTTTCCGCCTCATGAAGCCTTTTTCGAAGGTCTTCAACGATGGCGGCATCAGCTTCAGCTTTCTTGCGACCTGCCTCGCTTTGCTCTAACTTAATAGCAAGAGCGTCAGCACGTTTGAGGGCTTCGGCAAGAGTTTCTGGAAAAAATAAAACAATAGTAAATACCACGACAAAACACCGAAGGAGTAAAAACAGCAGAGTGGGCAAGGAATAATAGTACCTTCAAGTTTATTCGCATGATCACGGTACCCGACGACTTGGGTACCGAGGCGAATAAATTCCTTCATCACAGGATGAAGATAAAACAAAAGAAAAAAAAGAAAAGTCAATGTAGGAAGGGAAAGCTCGACAGAACTTATGAAAGAAACAAAGGGGAGTCGACAAATGTTGAAATGTTCGGAAAAAGAATAGAGAAAAACTTACATCACCCATTGACGGAGTCGTGGAACTACCAGCCAGCAGGAGAGGGTCCTTGGATGTTTCTACCCTAGCTCTCATTGGCGAAGAGGCTCGGGGGCTGGCAATAGGAGAGGGATGCTCTTCATCTCGCTGAAGAGGCGAAGTTTCATCTCCATGAGCTTCAGAAATAACTAAAGTAAGAGACGTACTCGTTCGAGCAGTCGCGTCAATAGGTTGAATTTCATCGTCATCATCACTACAAAAAGGCGACAAGATAGTAAGAAAATATAGTCGAAACAATCAATGGCAAACAATAAACAGCGACAAGAACTTACGAGCTGATAAGAGCATCGGTATAAGGGTCGAAAGTTGTCCTTTTTTCAGTAGGAGCAACTTCTTTGGCAGGAGGTGTGCCGGTCTTGGAAGGGCCGGAGTCGATAGTTTCCTCCCTTTTTCTCTTATTCTTAGGAGAAACAGCTGGGGGAGGAGACTGTGCTGATCCGGTAGCCTCGGAGTCAACTTCCTTTTATGAGGATACCGCAGATTTTTGAGAACCTGCGGCTTCACTCTCAGGGCGAGAAGTACCCTGGTTGTCGTCAGTGACAACGGCCCGTTCTTCGACTTCTCCACATTCAGGAAGGGGAGGAAGAGAAACAAGATCTGGATGGTTCTATAAAAAATAAGAATGTCGACAAAAAAGTTATGCAAAAGATGTCAACAAAAATAAGTACTCGAGAAAAATAGTTCATACGAGAATTACCTCAGGGAGCGCGTTGGTAGCGCTATACGGCTTTACGCGACAAGACGAGGGGACATGATCTTTCTTTTTGAGGGAGGAGATTTTTCGGACAAGTTTTTCTAAATCCTTGACCGACAAATCCACCGACAAGCGATCCACATCTTTGTCGCCAGCATACTTCCAGAGGGGATTTTTGCGAGCTTGCAGAGGATGCACTCTAATCCTAAGGAAATAAGCCGTGATTTTGATACCCGACAGTTCTTGTCCTCGGGTATTTTGGAGTTGGTGGATGCGCGTCATCAAGGCTTCTGTCGCCGCTTTTTCTTCTTCGGTAGCCTCTGCATCCCAGGAACGACGGCGACAGATTTTCTCGGTGCCATCAAAAGGAGGGATGTTGTCTTCAACAGAGCCATGATTCTCCTCATGAATATACAACCACTTTTTGCGCCACCCTTGTACTGAGTCAGGGAATTTGACGTCAAAGTACTCGACATCGGGGCGGACGCAGATGACAACACCGCCAATGTTGTAGGAAACATTGGGAGAGCCATTACGGCGACAGAAGAAAAGGCTGGACTCCAAGGAAAGCTTTGCAAAGCGTGATGAAAATTGAGATATGGAGGATGGAGTTGGGAGTAAGATGATGCAGTTGCAGTCCATACATAAAAAGCAACCCCCGTAAGAAATTGTGAATGGGGCGGAAAGACCACGAATGAGGTGGTCGACGAAACTGACCCGATACTCCATTGGAGGGGTTGGGTAGCTTTCTTCGCTGGGCAAGCGGAGCGCGCCTTCTTTCTTGCTGATCCCCAGTTTCTTCAGTAGATTGATGTCCTGAGGGTAGATTTTGGATCTCTCCCACTCCATATTCCCCAGATCTTCGGTCGCCATCTTGGACTCGGCCGTGTTGTGTTTGGTGAGCTTGCGCGGTGGCATCAACAATGGCGCAGGAGTACAGTGCGAGCATGGTGGAGCTCCAAGAACTATGGGGCACAAGAGAGAATTTTGCAGCGGAGAAGCAGAGGTGCGGTGCAAGCAAAAGGACTAGAGGAGGAAGACGATGCCTCTATATAGAGGTGCGGTGAATCGACGCGTCGTTGGATTAAGAGATTGTGGGACAGATGATGAACACGTGGACAAGGGGTAAAAAGTAATTTCATACAGACGAGAAAGCACAGGAGCTACAGTACGTGCGCCAGGAAAAGCGGAGGACGTGTGTCCCCCACTTGCACGACGTGTCAATACGATGCGTAAATTGGGCTCGCAAGACAGTGAGAGCGAAGTTCTCGTGTTTTTCTGATAAAGTGATCGTGGCTATCGTCAGCAATGATGTCACCTTGGCAAGAGAATACCTCGGCTATGAAGGTTCGTCAAAATGGCGACAGCAGAAGATTCTTGATTTTTTCGAGAGCCTTTGATCAAATACAAGTTTTTCCCCAAATGCTCGGGGGCTACTTTGGAAAAAAGGAAATAATTCGAGTATGGCAAAATAGAAATGGCGAGAGCCTATGATCAAATGCAAGCATTTGTCCATAGCCTCGGGGGCTACACCCATCGGGAGCGCTGTTCGCGCACCCGATAGATATAAAAGTTCGAGAAAGAATGACAATATAGCGACAATAGGCATTAAACTGTTGAGCCTACAACCAAGCACTAGTCCTTGGCTGTAGCCTCGGGGGCTACTCCCATCGGGAACGCTGTTCGCGTGCCCGATGAAATTATAAAAAAAAAAGAGGAGAGAGAAAGAAGAAAAAAGAGAAAAGAAAGAAAGAAAGAAGAAGTGAGTATATTTCGAGTTATATAAATAACTCTGCATATACTCCCATCGGGAGAGCAATATAAGTCATCCGTTGACTCAATAAAATGTGCTATTCCAACAGTCGAATAAGCACTCGACAATATATTCTCAGAACGCCAAAGTTGCGAATAATTTCTGAATGCCGGAAAACTTTGCGAAGGTAAGATCCCGGATCCGTTCTGCATGGCGTGGCGCCGTCTCTGACGTCGGTTTGCTACTTTTTTCCGTATCAACAGATACGAAGAAAAATCCTAACGGACGCGTTAGGTACCTGATAAATATGACTGGGACTCGACAGAATGGTAAGACCTTAAGCGGCACATGTCGAAGTTTACACCAGTATCCCGAGATCATGTCCAGGGACGTGATCTTGAAGTAGGTTTTTGCGGATTGCCACTAGAGCAGTTAACTAGTACCTGATCCGTCAGATAAACTAGCCCCAACTACCATTATCCCTGTACAATATAGAAATCCATATGCAAAGATATATGATATAGTTCAAAGTTATCGAATAAATATAAAGGTGGAGATTTCCCCTGACTCTACGATTCAAACAAAATCTCGGGGGCTACTGACATAGGCATCCCCAATGGGCCTGCCGAAGAAGGTACCCGGGGTTTACTGAAGGCCCACGAACCGAAGGATAAGAAGATTCGGAAGCCCAAGATGCTATTAAGGAAAGCTAGAGTTGTAATAGGAAGCATTATTTGTAGGGATTTCTATTTTCGTGCCCTCGGGTCGTTAGTTGTACTCAGTTTTCCCCAGCCCCTTAGTTTTTCCTCAGTTTTCCCCAAGCCTATGTACGAAACCCGCGAGAAGGAGCTCGACGGAAGGAATCCGTTTATTTGGACGTTACGTGGCGACGTGTTGCGCCGCGTCGTCCGTGGGGCCGCGTCGTGTGGGGCCGCGTCGTGTGGGGCCGCGTCGCGTGGGGCTGGTAGAAAGGGACCGCGTGGGACGGTACGAGAAGCGTTTGGTTGCACGTGAGCGAGGAGCTGGGTTTTGTCTCTCTCGGCCCAAATTGGCATTTTTAAGAGCACCTTTTCCCCTCTTTCTCTCTCTGTCTTTTTCACCAAATTAGTATCAAATCTAGAGAAGCTTCTATTTCTGTCTTTCTTCAATATGGCAGCAAATCTAGTAGCAAATCTGCTGGGGTTATTTATGCCTTTTGGCCCTCGTTTTTTGCCCAATATGGCAGCAAATCTAGAAGCTAGTATATGATAAATTCACAACAGCATAATCAGAAAACTAAGTATAATACATAAACTGCATAAAGCAGCCAATAACGTTGTTAATGTTCACGACAAACTAAGCTGAAAAATATACAAGACGCACGCAATGTATGGACAACAAGAAGATTAGGATACCCCAGGATGAATGAATTTGTTCTTCATTCCTCCCCATATATTTCTTCGTCCCTCCATTCGTGCATTACCCCAAGGAAATATTCATTGAACTCCTTCCGTCTGCGAGTGTGAGGCCAATACATCCTCCAAACGGTATGGCCTGTGTTCATTTCTCATACCGTAGAGTCCTATTCTATCCACACGTAGTGGCCACTCATCCCGGGCCTTTGTATCATGAGAGTAATCTACGATATAACCCAAATCCGTGTAGTAGATGCTGCCGAGTCGAAGTGTCGGGTACACTGCGGGTGTCGACGGAGATACACCGGATATAATTCACGAAGAAGGCATTACGCCAATGTTAGCGACCGGATGGAGAGAGCGGCTCCGAGTGTCCACACGGTACACCAATGGTTTGCCCGCCAAAGCCTCGGCTGACCAACAACACAAGCAGCGAGATCACCATCCGACTTCACAAGGTAGAACTTCGACGTCCAAGTTACGGAAATGAAATTAGTGTCTCCATCTTGACAGTGCTCGCGCGCTGCTGTAACTGTACATTGGTGCACACTATTCTTCCGATCTCAAAATTGTCCGCAGCTACTGCATACAGTTCACCATTGAACGGGGTAATGCAACGCAGGCAATGGTTCTTGATCCAAAATCTTCCTTCTCCCCAATCTTCATTTATATCCTTAGTTCGAGTGCTCTCATCGACCCAACCAATTTCCGGCGGGTAATGTGCGGCAACGAAGACCATAGTCGGGGATTTGATAACGACGGCGATTTCAGAAAAACAGATGGCACCTGCGCCCCAAACATAGTGTTCGATTTCTTTGTGAGTGGGTTCAGAAGCCGTATCTTGTGCGGCGGGTTCTTCTGGGCAAGCACGATGACGCCACGGCAAAAGCCAACGAAGTAGTATCTAAAATATATTGATGAAGATAACATTCAGCACTAAGATGTTTAAGATTGAAAATAAAAAGGTAGATATGGAGGAATTTGAACCTTGTATAAACTTCCGATAGATCTATGGTGACGTAGCATGATGTGCCGAGTTGGAGGAAGGTGAACTCAGCGACGCGTGGAAGGGCGTGGTCTAGCATGATCCATTCGTCCAGGTGCACGTCGGGCTCAGGCAAACCTGAGCGCCAATTTCTACAGACTTTCTCATAGCAGAGTAGGCGTCGACGTACTCCTCGTTCGCCAGTAACCATTTGCGGATCTTGTGAAGTGGTCCATCAACCGAGAGAGAGGCCCGGTTCACGGAGGCGCCGCGCTTGGATGCGCCGCCCTCGGAGGCGGCGCGCTCGGCGGCGACGGGCTCGGAGGCGACGGCCGCCGGCGCATTCTTCTTCTCCATCGCCGGCAGGGTAGCGTGCATACGGCGGTTGGGGTTCTTTCGATTTGGAGAAGTTGATGGGACGTGAGAGGGGTGGTTTCGTGCGTGAGCAAGAATGAGACGACTGTGTGCAGAGGGAGGGAGGGAGGGGCTTACGCGTCCTAAATGCGACCCGCGTCCTACGCGTCCACTATTTGCACGTTTGCACCGCGACACGCGTCAACAATGGCACGTCTTCCACTTCTGCACCGCAACACGCGTCCTCGGGTCTAACCCTGGAAATTTAGATATACTCAGGTATACCCTCGAGTCATATACTAGCATTTTTTGTGTGCTTAGTTTTCCCCTTGAGTGCTAATACTGGCTAGTGTAATATACTCAGTTTTACCCTCAAGTGGCTGGTCAACAGAGAGTCAACAAATGGGATTAACTAGTTAAATGAGTTATTTAATATGCAAAAAATTCCAAAAAAGAGTGGCACTTACTCATTGAGTCTTTACCACAAATTGCCACTTCTCAAATCATAGATAAATCAAGTTTCACCACAAATTGCCACTTCTCAAATCACCTAGTAGCTATGAAGGTGCATGGTTTTCCATAATAAACCCTACCCAAAACAGCTTTCCCCAAAACATACTTTGTCTGAATGAGGCCATAATTTTCACACTCATGTAGATTTGTATTGCAAATAGTTTGAGGTAGGCCAAGATGGGTTTCATTGTACAAAACACGCATTTTCCATTTTTTAAATCTCATATTTGAATCCCTTAGTCACGTTTACTACTCACTTGCCCTTGGTTTCTTGATACTACTCAGTTTTGCTCTCTCCCTTCACAAACTCTCACGGACGCCCAACATTGCCACTGATTGGTCTAGCCCATGTCACGCGGATCGTGCCCGCCGACCGTTGATCATATGATCTAACGGGCGAGGATAACCCCTATCTCTCTCTCCGGTCGGGGCCACCACCCTCTCTCTCTCTGTCGTCGGTTAGCTTCACGCAAAGTTTGGTTTTCTGCATTATTTTTCACGAGCTAAATTATAAACTCTTTTTAGGAATTACTTTTCACGCAAAAAATGATAAACCATCACCCATTTCTTGTAGCCATTACTTTTCACGCAAAAAACGATAAACCATCACCGATTTTGTTGTAGCCATTACTTTTCACGCAAAAAATGATACACCATCACCCATTTCTTGTAGCCATTACTTTTCACGCAAAAAACGATAAACCATCACCGATTTTGTTGTAGCCATTACTTTTCACGCAAAAAATGATACACCATCACCCATTTCTTGTAGCCATTACTTTTCACGCAAAAAACGATAAACCATCACCGATTTTGTTGTAGCCATTACTTTTCACGCAAAAAATGATACACCATCACCCATTTCTTGTAGCCATTACTTTTCACGCAAAAAATGATAAACCATCACCGATTTTCTTGTAGCCATTACTTTTCACGCAAAAAATGATACACCATCACCCCTTTCTTGTAGCCATTACTTTTCACGCAAAAAACGATAAACCATCACCGATTTTGTTGTAGCCATTACGGTAAATGATAAACTATCACGAATTACCATTTCTTTTAGGCATTACTTTTCACGGTAAAATGATAAACTATATCACGAAGTTCCATTTCCGTCAAGATAGTCCGCATTACTTTTTGTTGAGATATATACCCCCACAACGGTCGTCTCCTCCTTAATTTATTGTGTAAACCCCCACAACGGTCATCTCCTCCTTAATTTATTGTGTAAACCCCCACCAACGTTCACCTCCTCCTTATTTTATTGTGTAAACCCCTACAACGGTCATCTCTCCCTTATAAACACCCACACGGCCATCCCTTGTGTCAATAGGTTCTGCCTCTCTCTTCTTCGTTCACATACACTTGATCCATTGCCATGGCTTCCACGTCTCGGACGCGGACCGGAAGGGGAAGGGGAAGGGGAAGGGGAAGGGGAAGGGGAAGGGGAAGGGGATCATCATCATTGCCACCACCACCGTCAACACTGCCATTGATCATAGAGGAGTTCTTCATCGTCGTCTATGAAGACCCTTTGGTCAAGAAGGTACGTACGCGCTTCCACATATATGATGCATGTGATTAATTATGGGCATGTTCTAAAAAACCTTTAATTTCAAACGATCGGCG
The DNA here is from genome assembly GCF_022539505.1 of Lolium rigidum. Classification (NCBI taxonomy): domain Eukaryota; kingdom Viridiplantae; phylum Streptophyta; class Magnoliopsida; order Poales; family Poaceae; genus Lolium; species Lolium rigidum. The sequence goes on along the minus strand of NC_061512.1, from coordinate 59,318,070 downwards.
CTCGATCTCTTTGCAGGAACTCCCAAAAAAATTTGTGGACTATCTTGACGGCCAGGAGCCAGCTAAGGTATATCTGTGAGCAGCTGACTGTGGTCCTCGTCTCTGGACAGTGGAGGTCCTATTTGGCGGAAAAGGCCGGATGTACCTCGACAAGGGCTGGGAGAAATTCGCCATCGCGCACGGTGTGGATTTCGGCTGTTACGTACACTTCAAATATGAAGGTGAGGATGTGCTCACAGTGAAGGTGTTCGACGGAACAATGTGCAGGAGGTACTACTACTCAGACGACGAAGATACGACGATGAAAGCGACGACGACGTGAAGCCATGCATCCATCCCCTTTAGATAAGGGGATTATGACCAAGAATATATATGTAGCTTCATATGCATCGATTTAGAGATCTAGCTATTTTCTATATATTATGCATGTAAAAAATAATATCGCATTTCCACTATTATTCGAGCACCACATCCTCCAAACGATGCCGATGCCGATGCCGATATCGGCATGGTCGGAACGGCTATGCTCGCTGCCATTGCTAGGTCAACGTCGGGATGCACAATGTTTAGCATAAGAGTCACTTTAGATTAAGGCTGCGAAAATAGTCACCTGCCACGAGCGGTCATTGGCTGCGGAGGCCCCACGGAGCGGCAATATAATTTTCTATAAATAAATAGACGACCCACTTGGTCATTGGCTGCGGCAGCCCCATAGAGCGGCCCCATTTGTCATTGGCGGCACCGCGTATACAATCAGGAAATAAAACGGCCCACGCGTCGGTGGTAGATGGATGGCTACCCGTCGGCACGAGACGGTCGGAAAGGAGCCGACCCGACGGTAACGGTAAGGCCTACGACCTGACGGCAACCCGCGTCTTCGAGGGGTTTCAAACTAGAGGGAGGGGAAAGCTGAGGAAAACTAACGATCTGGGGAAAACTGAGTACAACTAACGAAGCAGGGGCACGAAAATAGAAATCCCTTATTTGTAATCTTGCGGGACGGGTTAGAAACCCTCCCGGACTCTGTAAACCTGTGTATCACGAATCCCTCGGCTCCACCTCCTATATAAGGGGGAGTCGAGGGACAAAGAAAGGATCGAATCATCGTTTCACAAACCCTAGCTTTTACATCGTCGAGTACTTTTCGACTGAAACCTTCGAGATCTACTTGCCCTCTACATCCAACGAAACCTAGTCTACTACTTGTAGGCATTGACAAGTTAATACCTTGTCACATAGTTACCTAGTCCTTTCGACCATGAGATCATGTAAATCACTTATACCAGAAAGGTACTTTGATTACATCAAACGCCACTGCGTAAATGGGTGGTTATAAAGGTGGGATTAAGTATCCGGAAAGTATGAGTTGAGGCATATGGATCAACGGTGGGATTTGTCCATCCGGATGACGGATAGATATACTCGGGGCCCTCTCGGTGGAATGTCGTCTAATAGCTTGCAAGCATATGAATGGTTCATAAGAGACCACATACCACGGTACGAGTAAAGAGTACTTGTCATGAGACGAGGTTGAACAAGGTATAGAGATACCAATGATCAAACCTCGGACAAGTAAAATATCGCGTGACAAAGGGAATCGGTATCGTATGTAAATGGTTCAGTCGATCACTAAAGTCATCGTTGAATATGTGGGATCCATTATGGATCTCCAGATCCCGCTATTGGTTATTGGTCGGAGAGAGGTCTCAACCATGTCTACATAGTTCGCGAACCGTAGGTTGACACACTTAAGGTTTGATGTCGTTTAAGTAGATATGGAATATGGAATGGAGTTCGAAGTTTTGTTCGGAGTCTCGGATGGGATCCAGGACATCACGAGGAGGTCCGAATGGTCCGGAGAATAAGATTCATATATAGGAAGTCATATTCCATGTTTGGAAATGATCCGGTGCATTTATGGTAGGTTCTAGAAAGTTCTAGAAAAGTCCGGAAGAAATCACCATGGAAAGTGGAGTCCCGGAGGGACTCCACCTAGCATGGCCGGCCAGCCCTAAGGGGGTGGAGTCCCAGGTGGACTCCACCATAGGTGGCCGGCCACCCCACCTAAAGGAAAGGTGGAAGTCCCACCTTGGGTAGGACTCCCTCCTTGAGTAGGTTTCCCACTTTTGGGAGGTTTTGTTGTTGGGGTCTTATTCGAAGACTTGGACTACAACTCTTTGGGATTTCCACCTATATAATAAGGAGGAGAGGGAGGGGGGCAGCCACTCTTGGCCGCACCACCTAGAGCTTCCCATGGCCGACGCCCTAGCCACCCCCTCTCCCCAAACCCTAGCCTCTCCTCCTCCACATAATACTCCCGCAGCGCATAGGCGAAGCCTCGCCGGAGTTCTCCACCACCACCGCCACCACGCCGTCGTGCTGTCGGGATTCCGAGGAGGATCTACTACTTCCGCTGCCCGCTGGAACGGGGAGAAGGTCGTCGTCTTCATCAACACCGAACGTGTGACCGAGTACGGAGGTGCTGCCCGATTGTGGCACCGTCAAGATCTTCTACGCGCTTTTGAAAGCGGCAAGTGATCGTCTACCGCAGCAACGAGAGCCTCATCTTGTAGGCTTTGGAAATCTTCAAGGGTTAGTCTCGTTCATCCCCTAATTGCTACCATCTTCTAGATTGCATCTTGTCTTGGATTGCGTTCTCGCGGTAGGAAATTTTTGTTTTCTATGCTACGAATCCTAACAATAACATACATAAGCAACATATTCAATACCACAATAGTTATTTAAGCTATTTTCCCATGAGCTATGTATTGCAAAGACAAGGAATGAAATTTTAAAGGTAGCACGCAAGCAATTTACTTGGAATGGTAGAGAAATACCATGTAGTAGGTAGTTATGGTGGACACAAATGGCATAGGTTTTGGCTCAAGGTTTTGGATGCACGAGAAGCATTCCCTCTCAGTACAAGGCTTTTGGCTAGCAAGATTGTTTGAAGAAAACTCAAGTATGAACCGGTACAGCAAAACTTACATAAGAACATATTGCAAGCATTATAAGACTCTACACTGTTTCCTTGTTGTTCAAACACCTTAACAAGAAAATATCTAGACTTTTAGAGAGACCAATCATGCAAACCAATATTTCAACAAGCTCTACTATAGTTCTCCACTACTAGGTTCAACACTACATGATGCAAGAGCTTAAACATGATCTATTTGAGAGCTCAAAACAATTGCCAAGTATCAAATTATTCAAGACATTATACCAATTACCACATGGAGCATACGAAGCAGTTTTCAACCTTCGCCATGAACATTAAAAGTAAAGCTAAGAACACCAGTGTTCATATGAAACAGCGGCGCGTGTCTTTCTCCCACACAAAGAATGCTAGGATCCGAATTTATTCAAACAAAAACAAAAACAAAAGCATACAGACGCTCCAAGTAAAGCATATAAGATGTGACGGAATAAAAATATAGTTTCACTAGAGGTGACCTGATAAGTTGTCGATGAAGAAGGGGATGCCTTAGGCATCCTGTCACATCCCGAAATTTTCTAAATTTTGGAATGTCAAATAAAAATAAATTTAATGCTTGATTGTTTGAACTTGATTGAAAATTCACAAGGAATTAAAACTTTTTGAAGTTATTTAAAAGTTTTTTTTCCAAAATGAGGTTTACAAAGACTTTTGGTTTTAAAGTATTTTAAAAATCAAACATAACCTTGCTTTCAAAGTTTTCAACTCCTTAATGGATTTGTATTTAAGAAAACAGAACCACTGGAAAACTTTTCTTACAAAATATTGCCCAAATAGCCATATAGGCCAAGTGTATATAACGATTATTTTATTTTCCCAAATGGATATTAAAAGATTTTTGCAAAAATATAATAGTTTTCATAAACATTAGTTTCAAAAGATTTTCTAACAATACTCTATTTTGTTCGAAGGTTTTGAAACTTATAAAAATATTTTATTTGAGAAAACATTAAACCCTAAAAAGGCAATATAGCCACATAGACATGTATGTCAAATTTTGGTTTTATAAAGTTTATAGTTTTGTTCCAAATTTAGTCTCATATTAAAGTATTTTTCATAACGAATCCAACGGTACCTTATTTGCATTTTTCCGATTTGATTTGAATCCCCAAAGTGTATTTCCAATTTAAGTATAAAAAAAAAGAGGACGCGGCCAGGCCGACCGGCCCAGCTCGCGTGGCCCACCCGGCCGACTGGCCAGCCAGCCCCGCACCCAGGCCGCTCCCGGCCCAACGCCCCCGGCCCAGAACCGCTCGCGCGCGGCGGCCAATGCTGCGTCGCTCACGCAGCGGCCCAGCTGGCCGATTCGGCCCACCCGGACGCCCGAGCCTCCACGCGCGCGTTGCACGCCCGCACCCAGCTCGCCCCCAGCCTTTTCCTTTTCTTTTAGTCCCACCTCGCCTTGCTAAGCAATTTTCTTATAGCCTGGAGCCTATATAAAGACACCCCACGGGCAGCCCAAAAACACACCAGCACCCGACGCCTCCTCTCTTATCCCGGTGCGCAGCACACAACCGGGCAGCGATGCTTTTCGGGTGACGCACACACGCGACGCAACATCTGCAACGCTATTTGCGGAAACGTCGCGACTCGACGCAACCCTTCCGGGTAATAAATCTATTTCCACTCTTTTTACGTAGATTGAACTTCGCAATTTTATTTCTTTAGATCTACACCTCCGTTTAGAATAATGCTTCTTCCATTAGGTTTATAATTAGATCCTCTACAACTTTCATGTAGGAAGTTTTTCCATCCGAACAACTTGTCCAGGACAACTTTTTGTACACCATTAGAACTTTAACCACTTAGGTCTAGTTTTGTAAAATTCATATCTTGAGTTTTATAAATCGGATTTCGGCAAACTTTATACCGTTGTAATCGAGTAAATCGCGTAGATCATGTTAGACATTTTTCGTGGCAGTTTCGCCCACTTTATTTTCGCGGTATCCCTTTGATCTGCAATATTGTCTTCAAAATAAATCCTACAAACTTTTTCCGAGAGATTCTTTTGGCGATATGCTTGTAATAGAATTCTCTACAACTTCCATGTTGAAGGGTCTTCCATCCGGAAAACTTCTTCTAATAACTTTTCGCGAAAAGTGTAGTCCTATAACTGGTTTCAACATAGTTTCTTTGGCCAAAATGATCCTTATGATCATACCTATCTTCCAGGACCAGTTATATTCTTTATGACGTTCACAGATAATGCATAGCTCACCCCTGGTTGTCTACTTCATATTATTCAAATAATAATTAAGTTATTTGAGTAAAGTGTGACATGTCCTAGTTTAGATTTTTACCTTGCTTTAGTAGGATGGAGATACTCTACCCCATATCACATGTGATGAACATTTGATATCCATCAGGCTCCGCGAACCAAATCCCGATATCATTCATGCCTATATAACCTCATGCCATTCAATCCTTACACTTAGTTCGAACTATTCAACATTCAAATGAGTTATTTGAATAGTTCAATATATCATTAGTCCATACCCAAGCTTATGTGTAGTTCATACTATTTTGAGTAATTGTTGTCACACTTATTCAATAGTATTGTAGTTGCACTATTTGACACTTATGTGATTCAAATCACATGAGACATTCCAATTTCTTTTCATGCTTCTTGTAAAGCATATAGGTTCTTCAATCATATCTTAGATGTTCCATTACTTTCTAATCATACGACTTAGCCATTCCAACACCCCAAGGCCTATCTTGCAAGCCAGACCGCATTCCAGGCCTTAGTATTATAGATCGATTTCCGATTGATTGTCTTGTTTGATTTTGTTGTTGTTGTTGAATGGTCTGTTTATGTCGTGCTATATTTATCTTATAGTTCGTGTGAAGAGCGACGTGTTTTGGTTGAGAGAAGTGAACGATCTTCAATTACCAAAAAGGCAAGTGACACTCAAAACCTACTTATTTTAATTATGCATTAGTGTTTTGAAACTAGTATGCATGGTAGGATTTTGTTTTCAAAAGTAAATTATTATGCTATGCTTAGCAAACCTAGTAGTGTGTAGCTACTCTCGACCCATTGCTAGGATGCCTTAATTTTTGCTTTGCAACATCAAATGCCAAGTGTTGTTTCATTATTGGTTATGAGTGTTTGAAAATTTAAAATTAACAACCCTAATGAAACACCTGGGTGGATTGGTTGATTGGTGGGCGGCTGCTCAGGTCCACGCCCCTAGTAGGCTGAAGTGGTGAAGTCCACGCCTCTAGTTGGCTAAAGTGGTGAATCCCTGAGAGTGCGCATGTTGTAGAGTGGTCGCTTTTGACTGCACACCTGGTTTTCACCGGGGGATCGTGTGGGGGTTTACTACCCGTGAGGGGTTTTAAGCTTGTGAGTTCCACTTGTGGTTGGCCACCCGAGATTAAAGAGATTACTATGTCGTCCATGTTTTAGTTAGCTTCCAGTGCAGCCTTATGGTATTATGGGCTCTGCCAAGATTAATTAAGTTGTGAGGATTCAACTTGTGGCTAGACAGTGGGTGGAGGCGACGGCCAAGGGAACGGGTCTAGTTTGTATGGTTGAATTCTTCTTTTGAAAGATCTTGTCTCATTCTTCTCTTGGGAAGGGTGGGTCGTAAGGTGAAAGTGCACAACCTCTCGAGAGTTAAACCTAAGATCTTAGCCGTGTCCCCGGTTATGGACAATTTGAGCTTCTAGGCAAGGAATGTACGGAAGAATCTCATCATTGTTTTCTGAATGTATTTAAAATTTGATCAACTTTGAGAAAACTCATGGGAGATGTAACCATGTGATTATTCTAAAACCCATGGAGGATTTTACCATGGTGTGATTTCATAATGTCATTCAAAGATTTTCAAAAATGTTTTGTTTTAAATAAAATGTAGGATAAAATTGGCTTTATGCAAATTTGCCTAAACTCCACTTGCCAAATATCATGTAGATAGTCATGCCTAAAACTTCCACCATATAAGTGTCATTTGCCAGTACATCATTGTACTGACCTCCATTCGTGGGGCTGCATATTCAAACGTGCAGGATTTTCTGAGGAGAAGTACGTGGTAGGATCTCGAGTCTACATTCCAACATGATTGCTCGTGGCACATGAAGATGATGAAGGCTCATTGCTGATTTACTTTTCGTTGTGTTTATTCCGAGCTAGTCCATGTGACTATGCAATTTGTAAGGTTTTATTGTACCCTCCGGATCAACGATGTAGTAATTTGATACTATTGCAATGATTACTATATTTTGTAATGTGTGTGCTATCGGTGATCCCGGGAATAGCACTATACGCGAGTATCTTGCCTTTATTAAAAGGTAGGGTGCTACGGAATGGTATCGTAGCATAGTGTTGCTCGTAGGATCGAGACCCTAGGTTTGGATTAGAAATAGGAAGACCCTAGGATGAAAAATTTATCTAATCCTATTTCAATTAAAAATATGTTTGGATTTTGAACCTCTTGTATTCTGATCTACTCCATCTTCAAAATTGTTTTCCTCTTGCCTTAGATGACCTACCTTATGAAACCATTAAGCGAGTAGAGATGATGACCTTGTACCTGAAGTGAGGGACTGGTGCTTCACGTGATATTCTTCGACTCCGCAAGAAGAGTTTCATAGAAGACCAACGAAGATTTGAAGAAAGACTCCGAAGCAATTTGCACAACACCCAAAGATACAACGAAGGAGTAGAAGTGAAACTTGAAGCACGTGAGATATAAATAGACTAGACCACCATTAGTTTCTCTTTTAGCAAACCAATGATAAAGTAACAAAATATTGATCATACCAAATTGAGGTATGACCATACTAGATGTTTTGTGTGTGAAACATATTGCTTGATGCTTGTTAGATGTTGTTTGTAAAATGATTTGCCTTGATCTGATGTGTTTGGGTAGGAAATCTTCTTTAGACCTTTCTGTCTATTCTCCTCTATACCCAACCCAGATAATGTTTTCTCGGCAACCCGCCATGAACACAACACTAGGAAAACCAACCCAGATGTTTCCTATCAAGATGAAGAAGCATATGTTGTGAGATACGAAAACCTAGTTAAGGATCGATAGAAATGTTTTCAAAAACAGGTCAATAATGGGGATTGAAACATTGATTCAATTCTCCATGGAACTTTTATCAAATGGTGAGGTTGACCAAGAGTTAGAATACGAGATATACCAAACTGAAAACAAGGAAATGATTGGGTGTGACATGGATTGGCCCCCATGACGACTACTCATATTGTTCGCCCTTGTTATGAGGAATGGTAAATCTAGAGAGAAGTACCTACAAGAGAGACGTCGCTGTTAAGCCTGAACCTTAGGGTGGAGAAGTATTATACCTTTATAGTAGGCAAGTGCTGCCAACCGTAGGACTACGGTGAGAATGAACACCCAACTACCGGATGAAGATAGTGGAAGACCGTCGAAGACACCAATAAACAAAGATGAGAAAAGTCGTGAAGTCCCCACATCTTGGTCTCCTAATAGACCCAAGGAGTGACCATCGATGTCGAAGTAGTTTAACAACCAACCATTTGGATTAGAAGCCTTACTATGAAAAACAAAACCTATTCGACTCACATTGGAGAGATAAGTTGTTCACTATATGTGAATAAACATACGCCTAGTGAACATTAACTCAGAAACCCTAGATGTTTTCCAAAGATGACCCGAGGTCAAGTCATATCCTTGAATGTGCCAAGTCATATTCAATATGAGCTTAGCCTAAACCAAAGACCTAAGACTACCTAACAAAAGTTTCTTTTAAGGGTGGTAGAAGCCATGCCCTTGGATTATGGATTTAAATCGGATGCTGCACGAGATGGTGTTTTGGAGAAGGTATCATAAGGAGTTCCCCATGACCAAGTGTACTTTAGTAAAGGATAATACCCATGGGATGATTACCCATAAATGGATGGACACAGTTGATGATATGACCGCATATAGTTTAGTGTCGAGTTTTCAAAGCCCAATATTAGCTTCCGAAATCTCCTCGAAGATATTCGAAAAAGAAGCAATAGTGAATATGAACCTTCTAGAAGACCTGAGCTTAGAACCTTATCTTTCTAACCTTTCTCAAATCTCGAGGACGAGATTTCTTTTAAGGGTGGTAGTCTGTCACATCCCGAAATTTTCTAAATTTTGGAATGTCAAATAAAAATAAATTTAATGCTTGATTGTTTGAACTTGATTGAAAATTCACAAGGAATTAAAACTTTTTGAAGTTATTTAAAAGTTTTTTTTCCAAAATGAGGTTTACAAAGACTTTTGGTTTTAAAGTATTTTAAAAATCAAACATAACCTTGCTTTCAAAGTTTTCAACTCCTTAATGGATTTGTATTTAAGAAAACAGAACCCTGGAAAACTTTTCTTACAAAATATTGCCCAAATAGCCATATAGGCCAAGTGTATATAACGATTATTTTATTTTCCCAAATGGATATTAAAAGATTTTTGCAAAAATATAATAGTTTTCATAAACATTAGTTTCAAAAGATTTTCTAACAATACTCTATTTTGTTCGAAGGTTTTGAAACTTATAAAAATATTTTATTTGAGAAAACATTAAACCCTAAAAAGGCAATATAGCCACATAGACATGTATGTCAAATTTTGGTTTTATAAAGTTTATAGTTTTGTTCCAAATTTAGTCTCATATTAAAGTATTTTTCATAACGAATCCAACGGTACCTTATTTGCATTTTTCCGATTTGATTTGAATCCCCAAAGTGTATTTCCAATTTAAGTATAAAAAAAAGAGGACGCGGCCAGGCCGACCGGCCCAGCTCGCGTGGCCCACCCGGCCGACTGGCCAGCCAGCCCCGCACCCAGGCCGCTCCCGGCCCAACGCCCCCAGCCCAGAACCGCTCGCGCGCGGCGGCCAATGCTGCGTCGCTCACGCAGCGGCCCAGCTGGCCGATTCGGCCCACCTGGACGCCCGAGCCTCCACGCGCGCGTTGCACGCCCGCACCCAGCTCGCCCCCAGCCTTTTCCTTTTCTTTTTAGTCCCACCTCGCCTTGCTAAGCAATTTTCTTATAGCCTGGAGCCTATATAAAGACACCCCACGGGCAGCCCAAAAACACACCAGCACCCGACGCCTCCTCTCTTATCCCGGTGCGCAGCACACAACCGGGCAGCGATGCTTTTCGGGTGACGCACACACGCGACGCAACATCTGCAACGCTATTTGCGGAAACGTCGCGACTCGACGCAACCCTTCCGGGTAATAAATCTATTTCCACTCTTTTTACGTAGATTGAACTTCGCAATTTTATTTCTTTAGATCTACACCTCTGTTTAGAATAATGCTTCTTCCATTAGGTTTATAATTAGATCCTCTACAACTTTCATGTAGGAAGTTTTTCCATCCGAACAACTTGTCCGGACAACTTTTTGTACACCATTAGAACTTTAACCACTTAGGTCTAGTTTTGTAAAATTCATATCTTGAGTTTTATAAATCGGATTTCGGCAAACTTTATACCGTTGTAATCAGTAAATCGCGTAGATCATGTTAGACATTTTTCGTGGCAGTTTCGCCCACTTTATTTTCGCGGTATCCCTTTGATCTGCAATATTGTCTTCAAAATAAATCCTACAAACTTTTTCCGAGAGATTCTTTTGGCGATATGCTTGTAATAGAATTCTCTACAACTTCCATGTTGAAGGGTCTTCCATCCGGAAAACTTCTTCTAATAACTTTTCGCGAAAAGTGTAGTCCTATAACTGGTTTCAACATAGTTTCTTTGGCCAAAATGATCCTTATGATCATACCTATCTTCCAGGACCAGTTATATTCTTTATGACGTTCACAGATAATGCATAGCTCACCCCTGGTTGTCTACTTCATATTATTCAAATAATAATTAAGTTATTTGAGTAAAGTGTGACATGTCCTAGTTTAGATTTTTACCTTGCTTTAGTAGGATGGAGATACTCTACCCCATATCACATGTGATGAACATTTGATATCCATCAGGCTCCGCGAACCAAATCCCGATATCATTCATGCCTATATAACCTCATGCCATTCAATCCTTACACTTAGTTCGAACTATTCAACATTCAAATGAGTTATTTGAATAGTTCAATATATCATTAGTCCATACCCAAGCTTATGTGTAGTTCATACTATTTTGAGTAATTGTTGTCACACTTATTCAATAGTATTGTAGTTGCACTATTTGACACTTATGTGATTCAAATCACATGAGACATTCCAATTTCTTTTCATGCTTCTTGTAAAGCATATAGGTTCTTCAATCATATCTTAGATGTTCCATTACTTTCTAATCATACGACTTAGCCATTCCAACACCCCAAGGCCTATCTTGCAAGCCGGACCGCATTCCGGGCCTTAGTATTATAGATCGATTTCCGATTGATTGTCTTGTTTGATTTTGTTGTTGTTGTTGAATGGTCTCGTTTATGTCGTGCTATATTTATCTTATAGTTCGTGTGAAGAGCGACGTGTTTTGGTTGAGAGAAGTGAACGATCTTCAATTACAAAAAGGCAAGTGACACTCAAAACCTACTTATTTTAATTATGCATTAGTGTTTTGAAACTAGTATGCATGGTAGGATTTTGTTTTCAAAAGTAAATTATTATGCTATGCTTAGCAAACCTAGTAGTGTGTAGCTACTCCTGACCCATTGCTAGGATGCCTTAATTTTTGCTTTGCAACATCAAATGCCAAGTGTTGTTTCATTATTGGTTATGAGTGTTTGAAAATTTAAAATTAACAACCCTAATGAAACACCTGGGTGGATTGGTTGATTGGTGGGCGGCTGCTCAGGTCCACGCCCCTAGTAGGCTGAAGTGGTGAAGTCCACGCCTCTAGTTGGCTAAAGTGGTGAATCCCTGAGAGTGCGCATGTTGTAGAGTGGTCGCTTTTGACTGCACACCTGGTTTTCACCAGGGGATCGTGTGGGGGTTTACTACCTGTGAGGGGTTTTAAGCTTGTGAGTTCCACTTGTGGTTGGCCACCCAGGATTAAAGAGATTACTATGTCGTCCATGTTTTAGTTAGCTTCCAGTGCAGCCTTATGGTATTATGGGCTCTGCCAAGATTAATTAAGTTGTGAGGATTCAACTTGTGGCTAGACAGTGGGTGGAGGCGACGGCCAAGGGAACGGGTCTAGTTTGTATGGTTGAATTCTTCTTTTGAAAGATCTTGTCTCATTCTTCTCTTGGGAAGGGTGGGTCGTAAGGTGAAAGTGCACAACCTCTCGAGAGTTAAACCTAAGATCTTAGCCGTGTCCCCGGTTATGGACAATTTGAGCTTCTAGGCAAGGAATGTACGGAAGAATCTCATCATTGTTTTCTGAATGTATTTAAAATTTGATCAACTTTGAGAAAACTCATGGGAGATGTAACCATGTGATTATTCTAAAACCCATGGAGGATTTTACCATGGTGTGATTTCATAATGTCATTCAAAGATTTTCAAAAATGTTTTGTTTTAAATAAAATGTAGGATAAAATTGGCTTTATGCAAATTTGCCTAAACTCCACTTGCCAAATATCATGTAGATAGTCATGCCTAAAACTGCCACCATATAAGTGTCATTTGCCAGTACATCATTGTACTGACGTCCATTCGTGGGGCTGCATATTCAAACGTGCAGGATTTTACGAGGAGAAGTACGTGGTAGGATCTCGAGTCTACATTCCAACATGATTTGCTCGTGGCACTATGAAGATGATGAAGGCTCATTGCTGATTTACTTTTCGTTGTGTTTATTCCGAGCTAGTCCATGTGACTATGCAATTTGTAAGGTTTTATTGTACCCTCCGGATCAACGATGTAGTAATTTGATACTATTGCAATGATTACTATATTTTGTAATGTGTGTGCTATCAGTGATCCCGGGAATAGCACTATACACAGGTATCTTGCCTTTATTAAAAGGTAGGGTGCTACACATCCCCAAGCTTAGATGCTTGAGTCTTCTTGAAATATGCAGGGATGAACCACGGGGGCATCCCCAAGCTTAGACTCTTCACTCTTCTTGATCATATTATATCATCCTCCTCTCTTGATCCTTGAAAACTTCGTCCACACCAAATTCAAAACAAACTCATTAGAGAGTTAGTGCATAATCAAAAATTCACATGTTCAGAGAGGACACAATCATTCTTAACACTTCTGGACATCACCCAAAGCTACTGAAAGTTAATGGAACAAAGAAATCCATCCAACACAGTAAAAGAGGCAATGTGAAATAAAAGGCAGAATCTATCAAAACAGAACAGTCCGTAAAGACGAATTTTTTTGAGGCACTTAACATGCTCAGATGAAGAAGCTCAAATTGAATGAAAGTTGCGTACATATCTGAGGATCACTCATGAATTTTTGCAGGTTTTTCTGAGTTACCTACATAGAGTTCTACTCAAATTCGTGACAGCAAGAAATCTGTTTCTGCGCAGAAATCCAAATCTAGTATCAACCTTACTATCGAAGACTTTACTTGGCACAACAATGCAATACAGTAAAGATAAGGAGAGGTTGCTACAGTAGTAACAACTTCGAAGACACAAATATAAAACAAAAATTGCAGAAATAAAACAATGGGTTGTCTCCCATAAGCGCTTTTCTTTAACGCCTTTCAGCTAGGCGCAGAAAGTGTAACTTAAGTATTATCAAGATATGAAGCATCAACATCAATAGGTATTTTAGATGCTCCATTATCTATATTTCCCATAGTGGTGCTAAGGGTTTTATCAATTTTAGGCTTATAATAATTCTTTGGCTCAGGTACCTTAGAGATATACATGAATTTTTGCTCCTTACCCACATAAGCTTTCTCCTTAAACTTAAGAGAAGAAAAAGTTGAACCCAAAGTTCCCATGGCTTTTTCAAGTTCACCAATCCTATGGGTTTGATTATCATGGATTGCACAAGTTTCTAAGACAGTAATTCTTTCATCAATTCTTCCTAGAGGTTTATCAAGTTTATCAGTATTATCAAGTAATATTCCCAATTTAGTTTCAACACTTGGAAGATTTTTCTCTATGGCCTCCAGCTTTTTCATAACATCCTCAAGAGAGATTTCAGTTTTAACTTCATTAAACATGTGGTATTCCAACTAGACTCTCAATAATGCAGCTAGCTTCTAAAGCAGGAGTGCCTAGGAAATTACCTCCCGCAAGAGTATCAAGAACATATCTATTCCAGCTAGAGATACCAACATAAAAGTTCCTAAGGAGAATAATAGTGGAGTGTTTCTTAGTGCACCTATGATGAGCATCGCTAATTCTATACCAAGCATCTTTAAAACTCTCTCCCCCTTGTTGCTTAAACGAACGAACTTCAACTTCAGGATTACTCATTTTAGCAATAACAAAAATAAACTAAGCAGAACAGAATTAAAGTAAAACTAGTAACTAATTTTTTTGTGTTTTTGATATAAGACAAACAAGACAGAAAATAAAATAAAGTAGATGCAAGTAACTAATTTTTTTGTATTTTTGATATAGAGAAAGCAAACAAAACAGAAAATAAAATAAAGTAAAGTAAGACAATAAACAAAGTAAAGAGATTGGATGTGGGAGACTCCCCTTGCAGCGTGTCTTGATCTCCCCGGCAACGGCGCCAGAAATTAGCTTGATGACGCGTGAAGCACACGCCCGTTGGGAACCCCAAGAGGAAGGTGTGATGCGTACATCAGCAAGTTTCCCTCAGTAAGAAACCAAGGTTTATCGAACCGGTAGGAGATGAAGGCCACGTGAAGGTTGTTGGTGAAGGAGTGTAGTGCGGCGCAACACCGGGGATTCCGGCGCCAACGTGGAACCCGCACAACACAATCAAAATACTTTGCCCCAACTTAACGAGTGAGGTTGTCAATCTCACCGGCTTGCTGTAAACAAAGGATTAAACGTATGGTGTAGAAAATGATGTTTGCTTGTGAAGAACAACAGAGAACAGAGATTGCAGTTGATTGTATTTCAGATGTAAAAGAAAGGACTAGGGTCCACAGTCCACTAGTGTTGTCTCTCCAATAAGATAAATAACATGTTGGGTGAACAAATTACAGTTGGGCAATTGACAAATAAAGAGGGCATACCAATGCACATACATATCATGATGACTACTATGAGATTTACTTAGGGCATTACGAAAAAGTACATAGACCGCTATCCAGCATGCATCTATGCCTAAAAAGTCCACCTTTGGGTTAGCATCCGCACCCCTTCCAGTATTAAGTTGCAAACAACAGACAATTGCATTAAGTATGGTGCGTAATGTAATCAACACAAATATCCTTAGACAAAGCATCGATGTTTTATCCCTAGTGGCAACAGCACATCCATAACCTTAGAACTTTCGTCACATCGTCCCGGATTCAATGGAGGCATGAACCCACTATCGAGCATAAATACTCCCTCTTGGAGTCACAAGTATCAACTTGGCCAGAGCCTCTACTAGCAACGGAGAGCATGCAAGATCATAAACAACACATATATGATAGATCAATAATCAACTTGACATAGTATTCCATATTCATCGGATCCCAACAAACACAACATGTAGCATTACAAATAGACGATCTTGATCATGATAGGCAGCTCACAAGATCTAAACATGATAGCACAAGAGGAGAAGACAACCATCTAGCTACTGCTATGGATCCATAGTCCAGGGATGAACTACTCACGCATCAATCCGGAGGTGGGCATGATGATGTAGAGCCCTCCGGTGATGATTCCCTTCTCCGGTAGGGTGCCGGAGACGATCTCCAGAATCCCCCGAGATGGGATTGGCGGCGACGGCGTCACAATAATTTTTCTCGTATCGTGGCTCTCGGTACTAGGGTTTTCGCGACAGAGAGTTTATATAGGCGGAAGGGCAGAGTCGGGAGGCTCACGCGGGGCCCACACCATAGGGCGGCGCGGGCCCCTCCTTGGCCGCGCCGCCAGGTGGTGTCGCCACCTCGTGGCCCCAATTCGTATCTCCTTCGGTCTTCTGGAAAGCTCCGTGGAAAATAAGACTCTGGGCTTTTGTTTCGTCCAATTCCGAGAATATTTCCTGTGTAGGATTTCGAAACCAAAAACAGCAGAAAACATGAACTGGCGCTTCGGCATCTTGTTAATAGGTTAGTGCCGAAAAATGCATCAAAATGATATAAAGTGTATGTAAAACATGTGAGTATTGTCATAAAACTAGCATGGAACATAAGAAATTATAGATACGTTTGAGACGTATCATTCCTTACCTAAGATTGTTCTTTTACAATCTACCCTAAGACTGAATAATAGGAATATATACACTATGCACACACTTGCACAAAATATTTACAACAATGTTCATCAGGATCTTGAAAGAGTAATAGGGCGCAAGATATCTTTTGTTTCACTACTAGCTAGGGTGACAAGTAGAGCTCTTCGCCCGGAGCTAGGCATCATCTACAAAGGGGAGGTGCATGGAGAGAGAGAGAGAGGAGGGGGCTACGGCGGCGGGCCAGGATGTGGCAGCGCATCAAGCGCAAAGGGGCATCGGTGTCTAGAGAGGAAGAGGGAGAAGAGAAAAGAAAATAAAATGGAGACATAGATGACATGACAACAAAGCATGTTTTACCTCCCGGACATAGAGATATGTATGTACAGGCTAGAGTTGTGTTTCTTTGGAGCAAATATGGAACTTGGGATAGTGTTTGTATGGTGTAGATTGATCTGTTGCAAACATATCTATAAATTTTCATGCTTCACGCTTGTTTTACACAAATTGCTATATGTTTTATTTACACTTTGTGGCATTTTATGTATTTTTTGAAACTAACCTATTAACAAGATGCCACAGTGCCAGTTCTTGTTTTCTGCTATTTTTGTATTTCAGAAAAGCTGTTCTTGAAATATTCTCGGAATTGGACGAAACAAAAGCTGAAGTACCTATTTTTCTGTCACGAAGACGGAGTCCAAAGGCGAGACGGAGAGGAGCCGGGAGGCGGCCACACCACCCCTAGGCTCGGCCCCTGGCCGCGCCTAGGCATGGTGTGGGCCCCCCGGGCGCCCACCGACATCGCCCTTTCTCCTATATATTTCTCCCGACGTGAAAACCCTAAATCAATCAGCCTCCATCCACAAAAAGTTTCGTAGCTCCGCCGCCATCGAAGACAAGTTTCGGGGGATAGAAATCTCTGTTCCAGCACCCTGCTGGGATGGGGAATTTCCCCGGAGCCATCTGCATCGACTCCACCGCCATCTTCATCGTTGTTGCTGACTCCCATGTTGAGGAGGGAGTTGTTGTCCCCCGAGGCTGAGGGAATTACAGGTAGCTATGTGATATATCTCTCTCTCCCATGGTGTGATCTTTACGTTATCATGAGCTTTGTAATCTAGTTGAATAAGTAGATGTTACTCTTCATCTATTATGCTACTCAGGTGGTTTTATTAATGTGATCTCCAGAGACACCTTGTCCCACGGTGTGAAGGTGACTGTGCGCACCGTGTGTGGCTCTTAGGCTAAAGATTACAAAAATACTTATCATGAGTTATAATTTATGTTGGATGTCTCTATGAAATTGTGGTGTTTGTTAGTACTATCTTTGGATGCTCAAAGTGACAGAGTGGGCTGTCCCTAGGTTTGAAACGCGAACTGTAAGGTGTGCTTTTGCAGCCCTACGCGGTGAATTGGTGTTTGTTATCCAACCGGAGAGTGGTTTAGAGTAGCTTAGTGAAGAGAAGATATTTATGCATTCAATTATGATATCATTGTTGAGAGTGTCCACTAGTGAAAGTAAGATGCCTAGGCCTTGTTTCTAAGCATTAAAACACCGTTTACGACAGCTACATGTTTGCTTGCTGCCATTTTTATTTCAGATTGCAATTACCACTTTTAATCATCCATATTACTTGTATTTCACTATCTCTTCGCCGAACTTCGTCAGTTATCATAGAAGAATATGTGGAATCTCCTCCATATCCGAACAGGGTGAAAGAAAAATTTCTCACCGCTGTTGCAAACAAGAGTGCAAAAAGATGTCATGAGCCTTATGAAAAAATCTCTATGAAGCCTCAAATTTCGACCATGAAGGAATTAAATGAAGAGACTCCTTGTGATATCTATTTATGCGAAGATTCCACTACGGTAATTCAAGGTAAGACAACTAGAACTGGTAAACCTATTATATCTTGTGCTATTGGAACTTCATGTCATCATGGTCTTTGTGATATTGGAGCAAGTATAAGTGTGATACCATATTCTCTTTATCTTGAAATCAAGCCCTATATTGATCCCATACACATGGAGGAAAGAGGTATAACTATTCAACTTGCTAATAGAGAATTTAGTAGTCCTCTTGGTATGGTAAGAGATGTTGAAGCATTAGTAGGAAAGATTAAGTATCCCGCTGATTTCATTGTGCCTGGTTGCTCCCAAGATGCATTTTGTCCTATTATATTTGGTAGACCTTTCTTACATACTGTTGGTGCTAAAATTGATTTGCCAAAAGAGAGAGTGTTTATTAAATGTGCTGGAGAAAGGTTAGAATTTATTTTTTCCAAGTTTACTGATAATTATTTATAAAATGAAAAATTTCAAGAAGAAATTGTGTAAACTCTTGCCTCTGTGGCAGTTGCTTCATCGGACGCGGTGGAACGATATGTACTTAATCAAGAGGAACCATACAGTAATGAACAAACAGAAGCATTAGAACAAATTTTATCTCAACAACCACCACATTTACAATTGCATATTCCACATGATAATCTTGGAGTGTTACCACCACCCAAGGAGGATCCTAGTTTTGAATTAAAACCTTTTCCAGATAATATGAAATATGTATACCTTGATGAGAAAAATATATATCATGTTATTATTAGTGCTAATCTTTTAGGAGAGGAAGAAACAAAATTATTGGAAGTATTGCGTGCGCATAGGCCGGCTATTGGATATTGTCTTGTTTATCTTAAAGGTATAAGTCCATCTCTATGCATGCATATAATTAATTTGGAAGAAGATGCAAAGCCTGTTGTTGACTATCAACGCCGTCTTCATCCAAAAATGAAGGAATTGGTAAGAAAAGAGGTAATTAAACTTATAGAAGCTGGTATTATTTATCCTATAGCTGATAGTAAATGGGTAAGTCTTGTTATTGTGTTCCTAACAAAGGTGGAATCACTGTGGTTCCAAATGATGAAATTGAACTTGTTGCTCAACGTACCGTTACTAGTTATAGGGTGTGTATTGATTTCAGAAAATTAAATAAAGCCACTCGTAAGGATCATTATCCATTACCTTTTATTGATCAAATGTTAGAAAGATTATCTAAGCATTCACACTTTTGTTATTTTGATGGTTATTCTGGCTTTTCTCAAATACCTGTGCACAAAGATGATCAAGAAAATACTACTTTTACTTGTCACTTTGGTACTTTTGCTTATAAAAGAACGCCATTTGGTTTATGTAATGCTCCTGCTACTTTTTAAAGATGCATGAATGCTATATTTACCGATTATATTCAAAATATTATGGAAGTATTTATGGATGATTTTTCTGTCTATGCTATCTCTTTTAATAATTGCCTATTCAATCTTAACAAAGTTCTGCATCGGTGTGAGGATCAACACCTAGTCCTTGATTGGGAGAAGTGCTATTTTATGGTTACGGAGGGTGTAGTCCTTGGTCATCGAGTATCTGGAAGAGGCATTGAAGTGGACCGCGCGAAGATCGAAGCCATAGAGAAGCTACCATATCCGACGGATATCGAAGGTATAAGAAGTTTCCTTGGGCATGCTGGGTTTACAAAAGATTCACTAAGGATTTTTCTAAAATATCAAAGCCTCTTACTAATATTTTGCAAAAATATGTTCCATTTTCTTTTGATGATGATTGTGTGGAGTCTTTAATGTTTTAAAGAATGCTTTAATTAGTGCTCCTATAATTCAACCGCCTGATTGGAATTTACCTATGAAATTATGTGTGATGCAAGTGATTATGCAGTAGGCGCTGTTTTGGGACAGAGGATTGATAAGAAAGTAAATGGTATGTATTATTCTAGAAAGACTCTTGATGGTGCCCAAAGAAATTATGCTACTACTAAAAAATAATTTTTATCTCTGATCTTTGCTTGTAATAAGTTTAGACCTTACATAGTAGATTCTAAAGTTATTGTGCACTTTGATCATTCTGCTATCAAATATCTTATGAACAAGAAAGATGCTAAGCCTAGACTTATTAGATGGGTTTTATTGTTACAAGAGTTTGATTTACATATTGTTGATAGAAAGGGTGAGGATAATCATGTAGATGATCATTTGTCTAGAATGGAAAACATTCTGAATGATCCAACCCCTATTAATGAGCTTTGCTAATGAACAACTTGCAAATATTAATCTGTCTAGTGCAAGAGTAGCTTCCCCATGGTTCGCTGATTATGTTAATTTTATTGTTGGAAAAGTTATGCCACCACATTTTACCTATCAACAAAGAAAGAAATTCTTTTATGATCTTAGACACTACTTTTGGGATGATATTTTTATTTATAGGAAGGGAGTTGATGGTATTATTAGATGTTGTGTGCACGAGTTTGAACAGCAGAGGATTATAAAACACTGCCATGGCAGTCCTTATGGAGGTCACCACGTGGGAGACCGCACAGCTGCAAAGGTATTGCAATCTGGTTTTTATAGGCCTACTTCATTTCAAAAGATTGTGCTACTTATGTTAAAGCCTGTGATAAATGTCAATGCGTTGTTAACATTGGTAAGAGAAATAAAATGCCTATGAATTATACATTACCTCTTGAATCATTTGATGTATGGGGTTTTGAGTTTATGGGACCATTTCCTGCCTCCAAAATACAACATACTCACATTTTGGTTGCAGTGAATTATGATACTAAGTGGATGGAAGAAATTCCGACAAAGAGTGCTGACCATGCTACTGCAATGGGAAGATGTTGAAGGATATCATTCTTCCCAGGTTTGGAGTATCTAGATTTTTAATTACTAATGGTGGTTCTCACTTTATCCATCAATTTTTTAGATAAACCTTGGATAAATATGGTGTAATCATAGAGTAGCATCTCCATATCACCCACAAACTAGTGGGAAAGTTGAATTGAGCAATAGGGAATTAAAGCTTATATTGGAAAAGACAATTAATAAGTCCCGGTCTGATTGGCCAACTAAAATTAATGAAGCATTATGCGAAAAGTGCTTTTGGCTCTCGAGCTCTAGTGGTCCTGTTAAAGATACTATAAGTAGGACAAAGAAAGACCCTATAAGAGAAATGAAAGGCATTTTAGCATTTTTCCACTTATCCAATTCTTTGCAAGAGTATTAGAGAGAGAGCTATTCTTAGGTCAGTTCCTGAAGTCCACTTTTTTTTCAGTCTTTAGCTAAGCTAAGTAAGTAGTCCTTCATCAAACTTGCATATCTGGCACTTTAGGGGGTCAATCTTTCATGTTGGAAGCTAAAGAAAAGGTACTCCCCCTCATTTAATTGAGAGAGAATAGGGCGATAGCGATAGACACAGGAACAGAAATAGACTAAAAGAGGACTCCCGTAGAGGAGAGGGGAAACCCGCTTAGATAGGGCGATAGCCCGGTTTTTATTGAATATCCTTTCCAGTGCTTGTCTTGTATTGAGGTATACCGAAGATATGAGTCAAAGTAGGTAAGAGAAGGGGGCTTTCACTATTATTAAGAGTAGGGCTTTAATTAAAAGAGTAGGCCCTTCGTATCTTTCTATGACCTCCAAGACGGAGCGAGACGGATAGGCAGAGCAAGAGCTCTTAAAGTCTACCCGGGCTAGCTTCTTCATTCTTCGATCAGGGGCGGGCTTCTTCCCTTATATACGATGACTTAGATAGAGCCTCCTTCTTTGATCCATTCATTGATAAAGTCTTCGGGGGCTGTTTACCTTTTGAATCGACAGTAGAGTAGGTTTGATCTTGATTTCTCAATCTTTCTCTGATCCTAGCCGTGTAGTAGATCCGGCTTTATTCGGCTAAAAAGAAGTGTGTGTG
This sequence comes from Lolium rigidum, assembly GCF_022539505.1. Taxonomy (NCBI): domain Eukaryota; kingdom Viridiplantae; phylum Streptophyta; class Magnoliopsida; order Poales; family Poaceae; genus Lolium; species Lolium rigidum. The sequence continues at coordinate 59,296,129 of NC_061512.1, read as the reverse complement.
GCCGTCGTATCTGCTCGCCCCCTTCTTCATTCATCCATTTAGGTCAGAATGGATCCAGGGAACCTGGCTCGGGAACAGCCCTGAAAAAACACAGTAATAGAGTCCAATCTCTGAAATATAGCATTTTATCTCCTAAGTAGTAGTAGTAGTAGAAGGCTTAGTATCTGACTTGATCCAATAGAGTCAGAACACACAGTAGATCCAGATTCCACACCTTGCTGTGGACTGGGGAGAGAGCAGCTCTGCGAAGCTGGGCGTTCTGTGTGATTATGGAGGAACTGTAGTACTCGCCCCAAAATGCAAGCCGGGATAGATACTTAAAGAAAGGGGGAGCGGTGGGCCTTCAAAAAGGAGCGAGGGAGTGATGGGCAACCTTAGTCTATATGTTGCTCGTGAGCCGCCAAGTACCAGTCTCGCAACAGTACTGGCGTTAAAGGATCGGTCCTTCACTTGCGGATCGTTCGCGAGTCGAACTCGCTCTCTTGCCACGCCTTTGACTCACGAACTCGAGTCGGACTCATTCACTGCTTACTTTTTTGAGGATCGTTCGTTCTTCACTCTCTTGCTATTACCCGCAGGGAGCGCAGCAACCGACGGTGCATATTATCATATAGAAAGAAGCGAAGCGTAGCGATTCGTACTACCGGAAAAGTGTCGCTAACCGCTAGGCAATAGAGTCAGCTTACGGGGTGGGGCGCAAGCAAGCGTAGCGAATCACATAGAGTTGCCCCTACCTGCCAGCGCGCAGATAGATAGGGCGGGCGAGCGCAGGGATGGATGTCTGAGCGGTTGAAAGAGTCGGTCTTGAAAACCGAAGTATTGATAGGAATACCGGGGGTTCGAATCCCTCTCCATCCGCGAGGTCATAAGTTCTCTCTTGCCTTATCTATAGATAAGAACGAATCTCCTCGACTCGACTGATATGATGGATGGAATGGGTAGAAGGTTGAGGTTATTGTGTGTTGATTTAGTTAGGACTTTGTCTCCCTTTCGTTATCTTCCGCCCCGGGTGGATGACCTGTGGGAGCTAAGTCGAAGATCTCGGTGTCGTCGTGAGTGGTAGCAGCGATTGGAGTTTGATTTAGGCCCTGTGAAGCTTAACAGACAAACAAAGAAAACGATAGAGACTTCCGGAGGGTGACGACCTTAATGAATCAAGTATTCAGGTGGCAGAGTTATTAGCAACAGCTCAAATTCATGAATACTTATTGCCCTTGCTTCTATGATCCTGGCACATTTAGGTTTTGATCTGAGGCTATCCTGGTCTGCAACCTTTTGAACTGTCTGCTGAATCCATGAGCAGGCAAGAGACAACCTGGCGAACTGAAACATCTTTCTTTTCTAGCCAGAGGAAAAGAAAGTCTCATGTTGCTCCTCAGAAAACGCGTATAGTGGCCTTCGTAATATTTTTGCAAGTTATAAAATATTTAAAAATAATTCTGGAAATTGACAATAATACATCTCACAATCCTGGAAAATCTCAACCCAAACTTCTTTTTTTTTGGCTGGATAAAAAAACAAAATCCGATATGTTTTAGAGATTTGAAAATGTACTACTCAGATCTACACTTTTGTTATTTTTGTGTAGCTCAAAATATAAAGTATTTGGAGTTGGTTTTTTGCATGTTTGTGGGATACAACATCAACTACATACATATTTTTTCCTAGATTTTTTGGAGCTTAAAAATATTTTTTCTTGAAACCGAGAGCACTGATGCTCATGTGCACTAAATCTATGTCTAGCATTGTGAGCTTATAGAACTGCTTTAAAAAATCCTAGAATGGTCTATGAAAAAGCTTGTCATTTACCTGTAGAATTAGAACACAAAGCTAGGTGAGCCGTTAAGGAGCTTAACTTTGATTTCAAAACTGCGGGAGAAAAGAGAATCCTAGACATAAATTTACTAGATGAATGGAGAAATGAAGCTTATGAAAGTGCGAGGTTGTTTAAACAAAAGGTTAAAATTTGGCATGATAGAAGGATAAAGAGGAAGGAATTCAAAGTAGGAGACCAAGTGTTATTGTTCAACCCTCGTTTCAAGTTCCCTACAGGTTAACTAGCATCAAGATGGTGGGGTCCATTGGTTGTGTAGGAGGTGTATCGCTCCGGAGCCATCCGTCTCCATGGAGATTCACGTTGTTAATGCACAACGTCTTAAGAATTATATTTCAGGAAAACACTTCATTGGAAATGTGGAGGAGTTACATCTCCGGGCTCCGAAAGATCTCATCACCGAGAATTTCCTTCTGCCAGACATCGGAAACCAATAAAAATTAAAATCTAGTACGTAGCAATCTCAGAATCTTTTAATATTTTAGGATAGTTACTTTTTTGCAAATTAAAGAATATTCTCAAAAGATTTAGTATAAATGGAGTCACGAGGAGTGAAAGAGGCCAGGTGGCGCGGCCCAACTTTCTGGCCACGCCACCCGTGCTCGTTCAGACCTAGGACTTCCTTTCCGCCACATTTTCGACTCAAACTCTTAGTTTTTACCTAAAACCCATCAATATATACCCCCTCTGCCGATCTAATCTCGCATCGAGTATTTTTCAAGAGAACCTTGTTTTCGACCCTGTTAGATCTAGCCTTTACTTGAAGTCATATATTCACGGTGGAGCACCCCCGTTGGAGGATTCCCATGTGCTTCAACAAGGAGCTCTTGGTGGAGTTTGCCACCAAGGGAGGAGCCTTCGAAGGAGGAGGAAGGATCTCTAAAAGGTGGAGCATGGAGGGCTCAACATGAAGAAAGGGCGAGAAGGATGAAGGAAATCGAAGGATCTAAACTTTTAAGCTTGACTAACTCCGAGCTTCAGGCACAGATTGATATTCTTCATCAGCAAATAGCTGATGAAGGAAAGCACTTCTCTGGTTCTCGCCATCATATTAAGCTATTGCAGGACTATGAAGAGGTGGTGAATGTCAAGTACATCAGGAATATGGAGATCGGTTCTGCAACTTGTATGGAGACCATTGAAAGGTTGGAGGAGAAGGCCAAGTGGTACAAGACCAAGTGGATGGAACAAGTTGAAGCCAATCGGAGGTTGCATACAGCCTTGACAAGCATTAGAAGTTTAACCGGTGATGAGATCATGAAGCTTGAAGATCTACATCAACACTCAAGCTTGGGGGAGTTATATCAAGTCTTTTTTGCTTTTTAGTTTATCGTATCATCTTTAGTTCATCATCTTAGTTCGATCTTTGCTTTCATCTAGTAGTATGAAGTCTCTTATAGTTTAGAGAGCTCTTAGAGCATTATCATCTATCTTTGGTCAAGTGGTTTTTAATGAAATTGAAAGTATGGTGTCATCCATGATTCTTTTGTACAGAGATTTATGGGTAACACTCATGCAGATGTGTTCCTCATATTTAGAAATTCCAATCACATCTTACCTTGAATTTAATTAACTTGAACATGTTGGACAAGCATTGAATTTTGTAAGTATGAATTGCAACAAATGAAAGATCCATGCAACCAATACTAAGTATTTGTTGACGTCAGAAACCCCCTGGCGGGCAGAGACGGGCAACACAGTAGAGCCGGGAACAACTAGGGCTGCGGCTGGCCCCAGTCCCTCAGAGCGACGGCCCGCAAAGCCTCCTGGTCGCACGCGCCGATGCTATCGCAAGGGCGTGCCACCTGACCTATACCTGGTCAGGAAGGTGTGGATGATGCCTCGCTTAGTTTCCTCCATGGCATACACGTAAACATTAAATACGAGCCTCGATCGGCTCTCAGGTTATCCTGTGAATTGGCTCAAAGAGCCGATCCACCCATGATTCGAACGAGGTGTCCGAATATATGGTGGTCCTGCTTGATCAAGATAAAGCTAATTAGATCTACGACGATTTAGGGTTTTCACCGCATAATCGGATCATCCTACTCACGATTGGGCCTCGCGCTCGCGCACGGTGACCGTAAGCCGATCCTAGACGGGGCCTAAAAACCAACACGAGGTTGATCCCCGGAACATCCTTTCTAGGGCTAGCAAACGTCACCCTACACGCCGCTGGATCCTCCAACCCTTTGTAAGGCCTAACTATTGCGGATGTTAAACTAATCCTTGATGAAACAAGGAGCAATCGTAACGGATCAGATCTACTAAACTATGATCAAGCGGGGTGCCGCCCCTACACCTAAGATAGGTGTAGAGGCGGCTAGATGTGCAAGGGTCGCATAACGAAAGCATGTAATTCGAAGAACAATGCTAACCCTAACACATCTAAGATAACTACGTTGCTCGCCATCAAAAAGGCTTCGATACGAGCAACGCATGAACAACGTGGGCAGGCTTGTCTTGCCTAGATCGCAAGATGCGATCTAGGCAGCATGGTGCTTACCGGAGAAACCCTCGAGACGAAGGAGTTGGCGATGCGCCGAGATTTGTTTGTGTTGAACGTTGGTTGTTGTTTATTCCATAAACCCTAGATACATATTTATAGTCCAGCGGACTTTCTAACGTGGGAGATCCCCACCGTGTACGAGACAAACTCTAACTTTTAATCTAGATACAATCTACTGTAATTAAAGATACCCGGGCACTCTAGCCCAAATTCTCCGGGCAAGGCCGCTTCAGAGATCTTCCACATGTAATCTTCCAAGCCCATCCTGATCGCGGCCCACCTCCTGATTTAGCCAAAATCTGGTGATAACACATGCCCCCCTGGTTTTGGAAATGACATTTCCAAAATCATTATGCTCTCTTTCGTCGGGTCATGTCGTGGCAGAGCAGAACTGTCGCAGTAAGTTTCATCATGACGACTTGCCTTCCCAACTTCTCTGCATGATTTGACAGTTCTTTGGCACTACCTCCTCGAAAACTGTTCGAACATTAAATCCCCACTTCTTTTATTTAACCGCACCGAACAGTTCTCTTCCTCATCATCTCCGCATTAGCACTCCAAAAGCCCTTCTGCGCACCATGTCTTCTTCTTCCTCCACCTCATCGGAACTTTCCCTTGGGTCCTCCTCCTCCCGCGAGACGCCGCCGGACATTCGCGCACCAGAAAAATGGGACCTCGAAGACCACGCCTCCTCCATCTGGTCCGAGGAAGACAAGTCCTTGACCGGTGGGGAGAGCGACCTCCGCTTCCTCGCCGACCGGGAATCGGAGGAGGAGAGCGATGACGATCGCTTCTCTCGGGATGACTTCACCTCCTCCGAGGAGGCGAAGGAGGAGGAGGAGGAGGACGATGACAGCCTCCTCCGACGAGCCGCCGGCCAAACGCCACTGCCTCGGCCCGGGAACCTCGGTGACGTCGACGGCGATGACGACGACGGCCGATGAGGAGGACGAGGACAACGAGGGCCCTGCCGGCGGCCGCTGGAGCAGTGACGACGAGCCGGCGGGGAGTAGCGCCGACAGTGGCGACGACGGTGATGACGACGACGAGGGCAGCAACGGCCCCTAGATAGGATCTTAGCATAGGGCCAGTAGTAGTAGACGGGGCAATGTATCCCCTAGTACTTCCTTTTGAGAGCAATCAGCTCTTTATGTAAGAAATCTTGTTCATCAATGAAGAATTTCCCCAATTTGATCTTGTCGATTTCCTTTATGCCGATTTAGCCGATTCCCCATTGCGCTGACTGCGCCGATTATCCACTTAACCAATGTGCAAATGAGCCGATGGCAACACAATGGTCCCTCATAATCTATCATTCATCTTTACTGATAACTTTGGGCTCTGGTGGATCATCATCTTTGGAGAAGGTTGCGACGCAGGACCAGCCGACGACACTTCCATCGGCTTCTAAAAAACAGGGCATCTACCAGGCCAGCTGCCCCACCCGCCTCAGTTAAGGCGAAGACAGTGATGAAGACACATAATTCAGACAAATGGACCGGAGCTCGACCTTATCTGAGAGAGCTATCATGCAGGGCCAACCAGCCGATCACCTTTCTTCCATTGACAGCCGAAATTGTAGATGACTACCCTCAGTTCAATGAACGGAAAGCTGTCTTGTTATGCCAGAACTCCCCTGATAGCACCGCCGAACTGGCACCCTAGCCACTTTGCGCATCGGCTTTGGATCATGAGACACCTCCGAAAGGATCATAAAACCAGATTATGAAACCAGCCAATCCAGCAAGCTGGCAATACGGTTTCGGGCAGGTGTCTTCAAGAGAGCCCCAGAACTGTTACTGAATAAGCTGGGATGCTGAAACTGATAGCTCCGTAACAAAAGCATCCCTCTTCAGAACAGTTGTGATGTAGAGCCAGCCGATTCCAACAAAATCAGCCCCCAGAACAAAGAACTTTCGGGTGAGTTGCCCCCCGAGCCTTATCCAAGTAGCAATGCAGATTCAGCCGATTCCAACAAAATCGGCTCCTGAGAGCAGAGAACCTTCAGTGTGAGCTGCCCCCCGAGCTTCTTTAGACCAGATCGGCTCATCATCCTTGGCAGGCTGAAGCAACTTCCGGCGAGGATGTCCTTGCATTTCTGATGCCCTCCAAACTCTGGACGTAACCCCTTGGAAGTGATAGTTACCAAGTCACCACCTCGGTCAAAACGTTACAGCCGATTGCTTCGTCATCGGTTGTTCTCCTGGTCTTAGAAGAGATATGCTCCCTTCGTTAGGTTCATCCCTACCACGACTTGCACGTTTATGCTGCCCTTGCCGTTAGTCAGGGTTACGATCCTCAATCCTGCAGTCCTGGTTACGATCCACTTCCTGCTCCATTGATCCTTAAGTCGATGTCTGCACATCGGCTGTGCTTAAAAAATTTCGAATTTTTTGGATTTTTTACGGCCGACTTATGCATCGGCCCCCATACTTCAATACCCATCACCAAAGGATGAGACGCTTCTACTGCATATCCTCGTGTTTTATCCACTAGGTGCCCCCAGAGCCGATTCTGTCAAGAGAATTGATGGTATCGGCTCTGTTGGATTACATGTTGAACCCAGGCAGAATGAATGGTGAGGATAATTTTGGCCGATTGCTGGAATCGGCCTTCCACGTTGCTTGCTCGGTGAAGGTTTTGTGAGGTCCCTTCAAAATTTTTTTTTGGGGCCGATCACAAGGATCAGCCTCGCCACGTTTGCTCATTGACGTGTTCTTTGTTACACGGTCAGGCCGGTGGATAAAACCAGCCTAACCCCGTTTTTTGTCACGTCGATGCGCTCACAGTCGTCCAAATTGATGCCTGAGAGTGGCTCTTGGCCTGATGTCTCCCAAATGTCCATGCCGGCTGTTGAGACCTCGACTGAATCATCTGCATGGACGACTTCTACTTCATCTCCATCCCACTGTATTAGGCATTGGTGCATCGTGGATGGAATGCAACAGTTGGCGTGGATCCAATCTCTCCCTAGTAGGACAGCGTAGGTACTCTTGCTGTCGACAATAAAGAACGTCGTAGGGACAGTTTTCCTTCCTACGGTCGGATCCACATTCAGAACACCTTGTGCGTCGGATGCTTGGCCGTTGAAATCGCTCGAGTGTCACATTGGTCTTGATCGGATCCGAGCTGGAGCGTCCCAACCGACGTAGCATGGAGTATGGCATAATGTTAGCTGCCGCCCCGGTGTCTACCAACATCCTGTTGACGAGGCTGCCCATTGATGTAACCTCGCAAGTACGGGGCCTTCGGATGCCCGTAACTTCTTTCTTTCGGCTTCTCAAAGATGACCGGCCGTGGGCCCTAATCCAATTGTGCCACGGGTGCTTCATATAATCTTGGAGCGCTAAACTCCGTTGGAAGAATGAAGACCATGTTTGTGCCGGCCGATGTATCATCATCGGCTTTCCTCTGCTTGGGGCGCCACTCTTTTCTTTGTGGCCGACCTTCTTCGTCCAGGGTTTGCTGAATTTTGGCGGCCAGATCAGGCCGTGCCTTCCTCAGCGTGTGCAGGTACAATCTTTCGGCTTCTTCCAACCCACGCAGACGCTGAACCCTTCGCTTTTGGGAACGGCTGAGCCCATCAGGGCACCACCTGGGCCGATGATATTTATCTTCTTCATCATCGTCCTCTAGTTCCTCGAGATCTTCCACCCGAGCGGACCCAGCATGCTTGTTCCGAGGCGGGAGAGGCCCTAGACGCTTGAACACGGACACGTTAGCGGCATCCTTCTTCCTTTGCTTGCATTCTGGGTAGTTCTCGATTGTTGGCAATCGGCTCATTCCTGAGTCCCAGCAATGTTTGAAGAACGGACAGTCCCAGTGCCTATCCATGTCATCCTGCCCCCTTGACCTTCCTTCGGCGCGACGATTGTACCCGTCGTTGCTTCTATCATGTTGACGGTACCTCCCGACCTCCGCATCGGACCGACAATTTCTCTCATCATCTACGTCGTAGCGCCGACGTCGGCCGTACTTGCTGCTCGTATTTGTTGAGGAGATGCTCGGAGAGTGGACGTTGATACCGCACGCTTCTCACTTCCTCCTCTGTCAGGTACCGTCTGTCATCATCTTGGGGCCGGTCGCGTGGATCGGCCTCCTCTTCATCCTTGCCACGGGAGTGGCTGCTTTCTGCTTCATCTTGCCATGGCAGCTTGCAAGCCCTGCCATGTTGACACCAAAGGAGAACTCTGGCTGACATATGGAGTGGCTGAGATCCACCATGCTGACGCCAAACAACGGACGTGAGTTTCTATCGAGCTTGACACCGTGCGGACGGGTCTTCTAGAAGGAGCCGATGAGTTCGGCTTCGAGGGTTGCCTTGATCTCGTCATGTTTCTTCTTGAGCTCATCAGGCAGATCCTCGTACGTGACCGGAGTGTCTTCCGCCATCTCGGATGTAGATGGCGATGTTGTGGATGTCGAAGGTCGTCCCACCGGGCGTGCCGAGAATGTGTTGACGTCGAAACCCCCGGCGGGCGAGACGGGCAACACGGTAGAGCCGGGAACAACTAGGGCTACGGGCGGCCCCAGTCCCTCAGAGCGACGGCCCGCAAAGCCTCCTGGTCGCACGCGCCGATGCTATCGCAAGGGCGTGCCACCTGACCTATACCTGGTCAGGAAGGTGTGGATGATGCCTCGCTTAGTTTCCTGCATGGCATACATGTAAACATTAAATACGAGCCTCGATCGGCTCTCGAGGTTATCTCCGTGAATCGGCTCAAAGAGCCGATCCACCCATGATTCGAACGAGGTGTCCGAATATATGGTGGTCCTGCTTGATCAAGATAAAGCTAATTAGATCTACGACAATTTAGGGTTTTCACCGCATAATCGGATCATCCTACTCACGATTGGGCCTCGCGCTCGCGCACGGTGACCGTAAGCCGATCCTAGACAGGGCCTAAAAACCAACACGAGGTTGATCCCCGGAACATCCTTTCTAGGGCTAGCAAACGTCACCCTACACGCCGCTGGATCCTCCAACCCTTTGTAAGGCCTAACTATTGCGGATGTTAAACTAATCCTTGATGAAACAAGGAGCAATCGTAACGGATCAGATCTACTAAACTATGATCAAGCGGGGTGCCGCCCCTACACCTAAGATAGGTGTAGAGGCGGCTAGATGTGCAAGGGTCGCATAACGAAAGCATGTAATTCGAAGAACAATGCTAACCCTAACACATCTAAGATAACTACGTTGCTCGCCATCAAAAAGGCTTCAGTACGAGCAACGCATGAACAACGTGGGAAGGCTTGTGCTGCCTAGATCGCAAGATGCGATCTAGGCAGCATGGTGCTTACTCGGAGAAACCCTCGAGACGAAGGAGTTGGCGATGCGCCGAGATTTGTTTGTGTTGAACGTTGGTTGTTGTTTATTCCATAAACCCTAGATACATATTTATAGTCCAGCGGACTTTCTAACGTGGGAGATCCCCACCGTGTACGAGACAAACTCTAACTTTTAATCTAGATACAATCTACTGTAATTAAAGATACCCGGGCACTCTAGCCCAAATTCTCCGTGCAAGGCCGCTTCAGAGATCTTCCACATGTAATCTTCCAAGCCCATCCTGATCGCGGCCCACCTCCTGATTTAGCCAAAATCTGGTGATAACAGTATTATACGAAAACTAAAAATATCTTGAAGTTGTGTTGGAGATATGGTCTTGGAGAACCAATAGTTAGGAAGAGGAGATGACAAGGAAGTATGAGATATTCTTGTGATAGCTGGTAATCAACGGGTAAATTGATGTCATGGATATTTCAATACATATGCTCGAACAAGTTTGTGAATGAAAAGGTCGGTACCCGAGGATTCGGTAGCCATGGAAAGTGAACGACAAAGGTGGATGTAAAGCATACGACATGATTGAAAGATCCATGAATAAGGTTTATACTGGTTACTAAGGGGAAAGACTATTAATTAATCATAAAAATGAAAAAGCAAATTAAAGTGTTTGACGAACATCGAACTTCATGCTCTTCTTGTCAATTAGAAATTCCTCTTCTTGTAACAAGTTGATCTATGAGAGTTTATCTTCGGTAAAAGGCAAGAGTAAATGAAGAACAAACTGGTAAAAGGCCAATCAAAGAAGTGATCTATATTTATAGACACACATGAAGCATTGTTCAATAGTCCAACATGCAATGGTTGATCTTGTTCAAACAGTAAGAAGTAATTGCTTGAGTTTCTATTTATGAAGTTCATATTTGTATGATTTGTGGTTCATAAATATTTCTTTACAATTGAATATGCATAAGTTGATGATACAATGCTCATATTTCTTTTATCAACCATAAGCTCATTGATGCATGATATGATCTATTCCCTTATTTGCTTAAGGACGAGGAAAGGTTTAAGCTTGGGGGAGTTGATACATGCATTTTGCATCATCATTATTGCCACATATATGATTAGTTCTCATTGTTATTTGCCTTCATACATTGTTATTTATGCATTTTCAGATGATTTCCGAGACTTTCTTACAAAGTCCCCTTCTTTGGTATTTAATTCCCGGGAGCGAGTAAAACCTTCTTTTTCGTATTTAATTTGTTTCAGGACTTTCTGGATCGCAAAATTCAAGGGAAAAAATACCTGATCAATTTTTCACCCGAAGAAAGGCCGTGAGCGAAAGAATCACGCGAGAGGGGCCACGAGGTGCGAACGGCACCAGGTGGCGCCGCCAGACAGGGGCCGCGCACCCATGGTCATTTGTGCCTCGAGCATCGCCTTGGGCCCCCTTTTATTCTAGATGCTCTGTTTCGCCCAATAACCTAAGCCATATTTTTCCCGAGATTTCTTGAGGCGGCGGCGGAGGCGAAAGTCCTCTCCTACTCCGGGAGAGGGCAGATCCCGCTGCACCGGTGCGTCGGGTGAAGGGGAAATCGATGCCATCGACATCCCCACTTCTCTTTCGCTTGGGAGAAGGCATCTCCATCAACATCTCCACCAGAACCATGATGGTGCTTGACGTAGCGTAGATTTCACACCGTTGGGGAACCCCAAGAGGAAGGTATGATGAGCACAGCAACAAGTTTTCCCTCAGTAAGAAACCAAGGTTTAATCAATAAGTAGGAGAAAGGCGTGACTTCGAAGGTGTTGCTAGCTTACTATTGACAGGGCACACTACGGCGTCAAGCAACAACGTGGAACCTGCACACAACACAACCAAAATACTTTGCCCCAACTTATAGTGAGGTTGTCAATCTTGTTGGAGATATGCCCAAGAGGAAATAATAAAATGGTTATTATAATATATCTTTGTGTTTATGATAATGTTTATATACCATGCTATAATTGTATTAACTGAAACATTGATACATGTGTGTTATGTAAACAACAAGGAGTCCCTAGTAAGCCTCTTGTATAACTAGCTTGTTGATTAATAGATGATCATGGTTTCGTGATCATGAACATTGGATGTTATTAATAACAAGATTATGTCATTATATGAATGATGTAATGGACACACCCAATTAAGCGTAGCATAAGATCACGTCATTAAGTTATTTGCTATAAGCTTTCGATACATAGTTACCTAGTCCTTTCGACCATGAGATCATGTAAATCACTTATACCGGAAAGGTACTTTGATTACATCAAACGCCACCTGCGTAAATGGGTGGTTATAAAGGTGGGATTAAGTATCCGGAAAGTATGAGTTGAGGCATATGGATCAACAGTGGGATTTGTCCATCCCGATGACGGATAGATATACTCTAGGCCCTCTCGGTGGAATGTCGTCTAAATAGCTTGCAAGCATATGAATGGTTCATAAGAGACCACATACCACGGTACGAGTAAAGAGTACTTGTCATGAGACGAGGTTGAACGAGGTATAGAGATACCGATGATCAAACCTCGGACAAGTAAAATATCGCGTGACAAAGGGAATCGGTATCATATGTAAATGGTTCAGTCGATCACTAAAGTCATCGTTGAATATGTGGGAGCCATTATGGATCTCCAGATCCTGCTATTGGTTATTGGTCGGAGAGAAGTCTCAACCATGTCTACATAGTTCGCGAACCGTAGGGTGACACACTTAAGGTTTGATGTCGTTTAAGTAGATATGGAATATGGAATGGAGTTCGAAGTTTTGTTCGGAGTCTCGGATGGGATCCAGGACATCACGAGGAGTTCCGGAATGGTCCGGAGAATAAGATTCATATATAGGAAGTCACTTTCCAAGTTTGGAAATGATCAGGTGAATTTATGGAAGGTGGTTTCTAGAATTATCCGGAATAAATCACTATGGAAGGAGGAGTCCCGGAGGGACTCCACAAACCCTAACCAGCCAACCAAGTGGGAGGGTGGAGTCCATGGTGGACTCCACCTCCTTGGCCGGCCAAGTAAAGGGGGGAAGGGGAGAGTCCCTGTCCCTCTAGGTTTCATCCATAAGGCAGTTTTTCTGTTGGGGTCTTATTCGAAGATTTTGGGCAAACCCTTGGGGTTCCACCTATATAATGAGGAGGAGAGGGAGGGGGCTGCCCATGGCTTGGCCGCACCACCCATGCCCCCTTGAGGCCGGCGCCCATAGCCCCCTCTCCCCAAATCCTAGCCTCCCCTCCTCCACATACAAACTCCCGCAGCGCATAGGCGAAGCCCTGCCGGAGTTCTCCACCACCACCGCCACCACGCCGTCGTGCTGCCGGGATTCCGAGGAGGATCTACTACTTCCGCTGCCCACTGGAACGGGGATAAGGACGTCGTCTTCATCAACACCAAACGTGTGACCAAGTACGGAGGTGCTGCCCGATTGTGGCACCGTCAAGATCTTCTACGCGCTTTTGAAAGCGGCAAGTGATCGTCTACCGCAGCAACGAGAGCATCCTCTTGTAGGCTTTGGAAATCTTCAAGGGTTAGTCTCGTTCATCCCCTCGCTGCTCCCATCTTCTAGATTGCATCTTGGCTTGGATTGCGTTCTCGCGGTAGGAAATTTTTTGTTTTCGATGCTATGAATCCCTACAGTGGTATCAGAGCCGTGTCTATGCATAGATGGTTGCACGAGTAGAACACAATTGTTTTGTGGGCGTTGATGCTTATGTTGTCTTTAGTTTGAGTACTTTGCATCTTTGTGGCATAGTGGGATGAAGCGGCTCGGGCTAACTTTACATGACCGCGTTCATGAGATTTGCTCCACGCTTGACATGCAACTTGTATTGCATAAGTGGCTTTGCGGGTGTCTGTCTCTCCTACTATAGTGAAGATTCAATTTACTCTTCTATTGACAACACTAGTATCACCGTTGTGGTTCATGTTCGTAGGTAGATTAGATCTCACTCGAAAACCCTAAACCACGTAAAATATGCAAACCAAATTAGAGACGTCTAACTTGTTTTTGCAGGGTTTGGCGATGTGATATGACCATAATGTGATGATGAATATGTATGAGATGATCATTATTGTATTGTGGCAACCGGCAGGAGCCTTATGGTTGTCTTTAAATTTCATGTTGAGTAGTATTTCAAAGTAGTTGTAATAGTTGCTACATGAGGTGAACAACCATGAAGACGGCGCCATGGACCTTGACGCTACGCCGACGATGATGGAGATCATGCCCGTTGATGATGGATATCATGTCCGTGCTTTGGAGATGAAGATCGAAGGCGCAAAGACTAAAGGGCCATATCATATCACATATGAATTGCATGTGATGTTAATCCTTTATGCATCTTATTTTGCTTAGATCGCGACGGTAGCATTATAAGATGACCCCTCACATTAATACCAAGATAATAAAGTGTTCTCCCCTCGTATGCACCGTTGCACAGTTCATCGTTTCGAAGCATCTCGTGATGATCGGATGTGATAGACTCAACGTTCACATACAACGTGTGTAAGCCATGTTGCACACGCGGAATACTAGGGTTTGCTTGACGAGCCTAGCATGTACAGACATGGCCTCGGGACAACGGAAACCGAAAGGTTGAACACGAGTCATATGGATGATATGATCAACATGTTGATGTTCACCATTGAAGCTACATCATCTCACGTGATGATCGGTTTTGGTGTAGTGGATTTGGATCGTGTACCACTTAACAACTATGAGGGATGTTGTATTAAGTGGGAGTTCATTAGTAATTAGATTAAAACATGAACTAATTATCATCAACATAGTCTGAGTAGTATTTTGAATTAATTTTGTAGTATTGGCATCCGTTTTCTACCATGCGCTAGTCTTGTTATCGAGATAGAAATACTGTTAAAATCTGACAAGAAACTTTACGGATTGGTACCGTATTGTTAAAGAATCAAGAAATGATTAAGTCCTATTGCAAACTTTTAGTAAACCTCACATTGTTGATTCAGAGAGCTATGGTTTCAATTAGTACCTAAAGTTATCTTGTCTCCGTGAAACTTGAAGTTCAAATCTGTTTGAAAAGTAAGGAGCTGAAAATTTAGTTTTCAGAAATAATCAAGGTATGAGATATATATGATATCTAAGACCTTATTGCAAGATGATAGAATATAATTTGGTGAGACTACATAAACTCATAAGTTTTATGGGAATGTACGAAGGTTGAAGACGCAAGGCGTCCCAATCCTCCAACTATTGGGGCACTAACAATATTTGCATATCCATGAAGTGATCATCCTTAGTATGCACCATTGCTAAGACTCATCGTTTCGAAGCATCACGTGATGATCGGGTGTTATAGATTCTACGTGTGCATACAACGGGTGAAAACCAGATTTGCACATGCGAATACTGAGGTTATACTTTACGAGCCTAGCATGTACAGACATGGTCTCGAAAATTCTTCATGATATGATAATATTATGAGTGAAATTGTTCATCATAGTAAAAGGTTACTAATAGTGAAATCCGGAACACTTGTCATATGATGATCAACTTCAAAGTAAGAACCTCAAGGATATTGGTATTTGACCAACAAACCTAGAAGTTATTGATGTTGAAGTGTTTTTCTGAATAATGAGGAAAGCTAAAAGAGAAACTACAAAAAGAGTATTGCGTAAAAGAAAGAAAAGACTAGAAAGTCTAGCTCAGGTGTATATAAATGATATACATGTTATGAATGTATTCCTTGTTTGGTCACACAATGAAATTCTTGGGTATTAGTACCATATTGGTTGGTATGAAGTGTCATACAAAACAACGCAATACAAGAATACAATGGCCTAAGTGATCGACAAGGAATATGATAGGAATGCACGTCTGGAACAAAAATAAAGTGTTATTATGTTCATCGTTGGCATTCTATCTAGCCCTTAGAATTTATAATAAAGAACTTAATAATTGTTAGTTTTCTCTGGTCAAATAAAAACAATGAGTTGTTCAAATTATGACATTACTCCATGTACGATGGATAAGTTATTATAAATCTTAATGGTGAATCGCACATACATAATTACCGACACTAAAATGTCATAAGGCAAATGATTAAGAATTCCACTTATTTGTGGAACCGCCATTTAGGTCATGTTAGAAAGGAACGCATGAAGGAACTCCATGCAAATGGATTTTTGGAGTCATTTGATTTTTTGAATAGTTTGACGCTTGCAAATCTTTTCTAAAGAGAATGACTAAAATACCGTTCATAGGCCAAGAGTTGAACGGGCAACTAACTTAGTGGAAAAATACATGATGATGTATGTGATTCACTCGGGCATAGTTGTGTGCGGGAGATTCTTCTACTTCATGAAAACTTCCAACGATGAATTGAGTATATATGTGTGGATATATTCAATAAGGAAGAAGTTTGAAACATTTGAATAGATTCAAATAAATTTCAGCATGAAGTGGAAATCATCGTAATAGAAAAATCAAATATCTATGATTGGATCATGGTGGAAATATTTGAATTACGAGTTTTAGTGAACATCTAAGAGAGTTATGAAATTGTTCTACAACTCATGTTTCTTGGAGTATCATAGTGATGATGAAGTATCCGAGAGATGTATCCAAACCTTGTTGGATCAATGATGAGATAAAATATTGATGCCATTATATTTTTGTGGATTATGCTTTAGTGACTTCCACTTTTACACTGAATAGAGCATCATCATGATCCGTTGAAATGACACCATACGATTTATGGCATGGGTATAAACCCTAATAGTCTTTTCTTTAAATTTTGGTCTAAAAGTTTACAACCAAAATCGGATGAATGTCTTTGTTGGTTATCCCAAAGAATTAATTGGGAATTCTTTCCACTATGAAGTAAAAGACAAAAGTGTTTGTTAATGTTACTTGCTTATTTCCAAGAAATTGTTTTCTAGCGAAGTATTTGAGTGGGAGGACAATAGAACTTGATAAGGTTTATGAACCTGAGCATAATGATCAGAGTAGCGCAGCATCGGAATTGATTCCGGAAGCGGCCACGACGATCATGGCTCCCATGTCTACAAAATGTTATAGTCATGGAGATCGAAGTACTTATTGAACCTTGTAGGTATGGTTTACTTTGTGATCAAATAAATGATTTGTGAACAAAGGATTTTTTTTAGCAATGATAAACCAACTACATACAAAGAAGTTATGATGGGCCCTGACTCCGTTAAAATGGCTATACGCCATGAAATCCAACATAGATGAATACTTTTTGAAAGTAAATGGATCTATAAAATTGATGGACTTGGATGGAATATCCTTGAATAAGCTCGACTTGTCGAAAAATTGTTTACGACAAAGTTCAAAGAGTTGACTACGATAAGATTAGATCTTCCGTAGCAATGCTTATAGTCTATGTGGATTATTCTAGTAATCGCTACATATTTCTTTCATGAGATATGATAGTAGGATGGCAAAATACATTACTTAACAGAAGTGTGTATTAAAGGTGTATACAAGATACAACAAATTATTTTGCTAGTCCGTGGAATACTAGATAGGTAAACAAACTTCAATTGGATGAAGTGAGTATCGCGGAGTTGGAATCTTCACCAGATGAAATAGTCAAAGAGTTTTTTATTTCATCAGAAACGATGAAGATGCTTGCATTTGCAAGAAATTAAGTGGGAGCGCTGAGACATATTTATAACACTTTATGTTGATTACATATAGTTGGTTATACATAATGTAATTATATACTTGATTAAAAGGTTTCATTGAGAAATAATTTCTATGAAAGAATATGGACTGAAACATATTTAGTGTCAAGATCTATGAAGATAGATTGAAACACATAATAAGTTTAAGTCAAAGTACATAGAAAGGATATTGAAGTAGTTCAATATAGAAATATTAAGAAAATGTTCTTGTCATATGAAGTTTTAACAAGACTTGAGTGTATCTGACACTCAATGAGTAAAAACACATGAGTGATTTTAGATCACAATTAATATGTACACAATCAGATGTCCTGTGCTCTAAAATGTTAGGAGCATTGATGCGTGTAGTTGACACGTCCGTTGGGAACCCCAAGAGGAAGGTGTGATGCGCACAGCGGCAAGTTTCCCTCAGTAAGAAACCAAGGTTTAATCGAACCAGTAGGAGTCAAGAAGCACGTTGAAGGTTGATGGCGGCGGGATGTAGTGCGGCGCAACACCGGAGATTCCGGCGCCAACGTGGAACCTGCACAACACAACCAAAGTACTTTGCCCCAACGAAACGAGTGAGGTTGTCAATCTCACCAGCTTGCTGTAACAAAGGGTTAACCGTATTGTGTGGAAGATGATTGTTTGCAGAGAAAACGAGTAAAACAAGTATTGCAGCAGATTTGTATTTTAGTATTAAAAGAATGGACCGGGGTCCACAGTTCACTAGAGGTGTCTCTCCCATAAGATAAAAGCATGTTGGGTGAACAAATTACGGTCGGGCAATTGACAAATAGAGAGGGCATAACAATGCACATACATGACATGATAAGTATAGTGAGATTTAATTGGGCATTACGACAAAGTACATAGACCGCCATCCAATCGCATCTATGCCTAAAAAGTCCACCTTCAGGTTATCGTCCGAACCCCTTCCGGTATTAAGTTGCAAAGCAACGAGACAATTGCATTAAGTATGGTGCGTAATGTAATCAACAACTACATCCTCGGACATAGCGCCAATGTTTTATCCCTAGTGGCAACATCACAACACAACCTTAGAACTTTACGTCACTCGTCCCGGTGTCAATGCGAGGCATGAACCCACTATCGAGCATAAATACTCCCTCTTGGAGTTAAAAGCAAAAACTTGGCCAGAGCCTCTACTAGTAACGGAGAGCATGCAAGATCATAAACAACACATATGTAATAACTTGATAATTAACATGACATGGTATTCTCTATCCATCGGATCCCGACAAACACAACATAGAGTATTACGGATAGATGATCTTGATCATGTTAGGCAGCTCACAAGATCCAACAATGAAGCACAATGAGGAGAAGACAACCATCTAGCTACTGCTATGGACCCATAGTCCAGGGGTGAACTACTCACTCATCACTCCGGAGGCGACCATGGCGGTGTAGAGTCCTCCGGGAGATGAATCCCCTCTCCGGCAGGGTGCCGGAGGAGATCTCCGAATCCCCCGAGATGGGATCGGCGGCGGCGGCGTCTCGGTAAGGTTTTCCGTATCGTGGTTTTTCGCATCGGGGGTTTCGCGACGGAGGCTTTAAGTAGGCGGAAGGGCAGAGTCGGGGGCCCGACGAGGGGCCCACACCATAGGGCGGCGCGGGCCCCCTTGGCCGCGCCGCCATGTGGTGTCGCCACCTCGTGGCCCCACTTCGTATGCTCTTCGGTCTTCCGGAAGGTTCGTGGCAAAATAGGCCCCCGGGTCTTCGTTTCGTCCAATTCCGAGAATATTTTGTTACTAGGATTTCGAAACCAAAAACGACGAGAAAACAGAACCGGCACTTCGGAATCTTGTTAATAGGTTAGTTCCGGAAAATGCACGAATATGACATAAAGTGTGCATAAAACATGTAGGTATCATCAATAATATGGCATAGAACATAAGAAATTATCGATACGTCGGAGACGTATCAAGCATCCCTAAGCTTAGTTCTCGCTCGTCCCGAGCGAGGTAAAACGATAACAAAGATAATTTCTGAAGTGATATGCCATCATAACCTTGATCATACTATTTGTAAACATATGTAGTGGATGCAGCGATCAAAACAATGGTAATGACATGAGTAAACAAGTGAATCATAAAGCAAAGACTTTTCATGAATAGTACTTCAAGACAAGTATTAGTAAGTCTTGCATAAGAGTTAACTCATAAAGCAATAAATCAAAGTAAAAGCATTGAAGCAACACAAAGGAAGATTAAGTTTCAGCGGTTGCTTTCAACTTGTAACATGTATATCTCATGGATAATTGTCAACATAGAGTAATATAACAAGTACAATATGCAAGTATGTAGGAATCAATGCACAGTTCAAACAAGTGTTTGCTTCTTGAGGTGGAGAGAGATAGGTGAACTGACTCAACATAAAAGTAAAAGAATGTTCCTTCAAAGAGGAAAGCATCGATTGCTATATTTGTGCTAGAGCTTTTATTTTGAAAACATGAAACAATTTTGTCAACGGTAGTAATAAAGCATATGAGTTATGTACATTATATCTTACAAGTTGCAAGCCTCATGCATAGTATACTAATAGTGCCCGCACCTTGTCCTAATTAGCTTGGACTACCGGATCTTTGCAATGCACATGTTTTAACCAAGTGTCACAATGGGGTACCTCCATGCCGCTCGTACAAAGGTCTAAGGAGAAAGCTCGCATTTTGGATTTCTCGCTTTTGATTATTCTCAACTTAGACATCCATACCGGGACAACATGGACAACGAGATAATGGACTCCTCTTTAATGCATAAGCATGTGGCAACAATTATTATTCTCATATGAGATTGAGGATATGTGTCCAAAACTGAAACTTCCACCATGATTCATGGCTTTAGTTAGCGGCCCAAAGTTCTTCTCTAACAATATGCATGCTCCAACCATTAAGGTGGTAGATCTCTCTTACTTCGGACAAGACGGACATGCATAGCAACTCACATGATATTCAACAAAGAATAGTTGATGGCGTCCCCGAAACATGGTTATCGCACAACAAGCAACTTAATAAGAGATAAAGTGCATAAGTACATATTCAATACCACAATAGTTTTTAAGCTATTTGTCCCATGAGCTATATATTGCAAAGGTGAATGATGGAATTTAAAGGTAGCACTCAAGCAATTTACTTTGGAATGGCGGATAAATACCATGTAGTAGGTAGGTATGGTGGACACAAATGGCATAGTGGTTGGCTCAAGTATTTTGGATGCATGAGAAGTATTCCCTCTCGATACAAGGTTTAGGCTAGCAAGGTTATTTGAAACAAACACAAGGATGAACGGTACAGCAAAACTCACATAAAAGACATATTGTAAACATTATAAGACTCCATACCGTCTTCCTTGTTGTTCAAAACTCAATACTAGATATTATCTAGACTCTAGAGAAACCAAATATGCAAACCAAATTAGCAAGCTCTAAGTATTTCTTCATTAATGGGTGCAAAGTATATGATGCAAGAGCTTAAACATGAGCACAACAATTGCCAAGTATCAAATTATCCAAGACATTTTAGAATTACTACATGTATCATTTTCCAATTCCAACCGTATAACAATTTAATGAAGAAGAAACTTCGCCATGAATACTATGAGTAGAGCCTAAGGACATATTTGTCCATATGCTACAGCGGAGCGTGTCTCTCTCCCACAAAGTGAATGCTAGGATCCATTTTATTCAAACAAAACAAAAAACAAAAACAAACCGACGCTCCAAGCAAAGTGCATAAGATGTGACGGAATAAAAATATAGTTTCGGGGGAGGAACCCGATAATGTTGTCGATGAAGAAGGGGATGCCTTGGGCATCCCCAAGCTTAGACGCTTGAGTCTTCTTAAAATATGCAGGGGTGAACCACCGGGGCATCCCCAAGCTTAGAGCTTTCACTCTCCTTGATCATATTGCATCATACTCCTCTCTTGATCCTTGAAAACTTCCTCCACACCAAACTCGAAACAACTCATTAGAGGGTTAGTGCATAATAAAAATTCACATGTTCAGAGGTGACACAATCATTCTTAACACTTCTGGACATTGCATAAAGCTACTGAACATTAATGGATCAAAGAAATTCATCCAACATAGCAAAAGAGGCAATGCAAAATAAAAGGCAGAATCTGTCAAAACAGAACAGTCCGTAAAGATGGATTTTATTAGGCCACCAGACTTGCTCAAATAAAAATTCTCAAATTGAATGAAAGTTGCGTACATATCTGAGGATCATGCACGTAAATTGGCTTAATTTACTGAGCTCCCTACAGGGAGGTAGACCCAGATTCGTGACAGCAAAGAAATATGGAACTGCGCAGTAATCCAAATCTAGTACTTACTTTACTATCAAAGACTTTACTTGGCACAACAAAACTCAAAACTAAGATAAGGAGAGGTTGCTACAGTAGTAAACAACTTCCAAGACACAAATATAAAACAAAGTGCTGTAGCAAAATAACACATGGGTTATCTCCCAAGAAGTTCTTTCTTTATAGCCATTAAGATGGGCTCAGCAGTTTTAATGATGCACTCGCAAGAAATAGTATTTGAAGCAAAAGAGAGCATCAAGAGGCAAATTCAAAACACATTTAAGTCTAAAATTCTTCCTATGCATAGGAATCTTGTAAATAAACAAGTTCATGAAGAGCAAAGTAACAAGCATAGGAAGATAAAACAAGTGTAGCTTCAAAAATTTCAGCACATAGAGAGGTGTTTTAGTAACATGAAAATTTCTACAACCATATTTTCCTCTCTCATAATAATTTTCAGTAGCATCATGAGCAAACTCAACAATGTAACTATCACATAAAGCATTCTTATCATGAGCCTCATGCATAAAATTATTACTCTCCACGTAAGCATAATCAATTTTATTAGTTGTAGTGGGAGCAAATTCAACAAAATGCCTATCATCATATATATAGGAGGCATATTGTAATCATAAAAGAAAATTTTCTCCTCAATGCTTGGGGTACTAAAAAGATCCTGCTCATCAGAGCCAGCTTCCCCAAGCTTAGAATTTTCCATAGCATTAGCAACAATGGTGTTCAAAGCATCCATAGTAATAACATTCCCATTAGCATGCATATAAAGTTCCATGGGTTTTTTAATTCTCTCTTCAAACACATCATGTCCTAATTCAAGATAAAGTTCATAAAGATCTCTCATATTTTTGTTGTTTTCCATTATGCTTAACTAGTGAAATAAAAACATGCATGATATTAAGTAAAGTAAAACAAGTAACTAATTTTTTTGTGTGTTTTTTATATAGAGTGCAAGACAGTAAATAAAGTAAAGCTAGCAACTAATTTTTTTTGTGTTTTGATATAAGTGCAGCAAACAAAGTAGTAAATAAAATAAAGCAAAACAAAAACAAAGTAAAGAGATTGAGAAGTGGAGACTCCCCTTGCAGCGTGTCTTGATCTCCCCGGCAACGGCGCCAGAAATTTGCTTGATGCGTGTAGTTGACACGTCCGTTGGGAACCCCAAGAGGAAGGTGTGATGCGCACAGCGGCAAGTTTCCCTCGATAAGAAACCAAGGTTTAATCGAAGCGGTAGGAGTCAAGAAGCACGTTGAAGGTTGATGGCGGCGGGATGTAGTGCGGCGCAACACCGGAGATTCCGGCGCCAACGTGGAACCTGCACAACACAACCAAAGTACTTTGCCCCAACGAAACGAGTGAGGTTGTCAATCTCACCGAGCTTGCTGTAACAAAGGGTTAACCGTATTGTGTGGAAGATGATTGTTTGCAGAGAAAACGATAAAACAAGTATTGCGAGCAGATTTGTATTTTAGTATTAAAAGAATGGACCGGGGTCCACAGTTCACTAGAGGTGTCTCTCCCATAAGATAAAAGCATGTTGGGTGAACAAATTACAGTCGGGCAATTGACAAATAGAGAGGGCATAACAATGCACATACATGACATGATAAGTATAGTGAGATTTAATTGGGCATTACGACAAAGTACATAGACCGCCATCCAACCGCATCTATGCCTAAAAAGTCCACCTTCGAGGTTATCGTCCGAACCCCTTCCAGTATTAAGTTGCAAAGCAACAGACAATTGCATTAAGTATGGTGTGTAATGTAATCAACAACTACATCCTCGGACATAGCGCCAATGTTTTATCCCTAGTGGCAACAACACAACACAACCTTAGAACTTTCTGTCACTGTCCCAGGTGTCAATGCAGGCATGAACCCACTATCGAGCATAAATACTCCCTCTTGGAGTTAAAAGCAAAAACTTGGCCAGAGCCTCTACTAGTAACGGAGAGCATGCAAGATCATAAACAACACATATGTAATAACTTGATAATTAACATGACATGGTATTCTCTATCCATCGGATCCCGACAAACACAACATAGAGTATTACGGATAGATGATCTTGATCATGTTAGGCAGCTCACAAGATCCAACAATGAAGCACAATGAGGAGAAGACAACCATCTAGCTACTGCTATGGACCCATAGTCCAGGGGTGAACTACTCACTCATCACTCCGGAGGCGACCATGGCGGTGTAGAGTCCTCCGGGAGATGAATCCCCTCTCCGGCGGGGTGCCGGAGGAGATCTCCGGAATCCCCCGAGATGGGATCGGCGGCGGCGGCGTCTCGGTAAGGTTTTCCGTATCGTGGTTTTTCGCATCGGGGTTTCGCGACGGAGGCTTTAAGTAGGCGGAAGGGCGAGTCGGGGGCCCGACGAGGGGTCCACACAATAGGGCGGCGCGGGCCCCCCTTGGCCGCGCCGCCATGTGGTGTCGCCACCTCGTGGCCCCACTTCGTATGCTCTTCGGTCTTCCGGAAGGTTCGTGGCAAAATAGGCCCCCGGGTCTTCGTTTCGTCCAATTCCGAGAATATTTTGTTACTAGGATTTATGAAACCAAAAACAGCAGAAAACGAGAACCGGCACTTCGGCATCTTGTTAATAGGTTAGTTCCGGAAAATGCACGAATATGACATAAAGTGTGCATAAAACATGTAGGTATCATCAATAATATGGCATAGAACATAAGAAATTATCGATACGTCGGAGACGTATCAAGCATATACCAGAATGATTCATGTGATGATCATTGGACAAACAGTAAGAATATCCCTGTGTGCTTTAGAAGAACCAAGGATACATATATAGTTTTATATGAGGTAATGACAAACAAATCGATGTAAGGTGTTGCACCGATATTGGTTTGGTCACATATAAAAATAAATCTCAATCTCAATTAGGCTAAGTGTTATTTAAAAGGTAGCACAATGCTAGATTTAGAAGAGTTCTAAAATATTGTGACGGATTCTACAAAAGTAGGCAGAGTATGTCATTGTTTTGACAATGATTGAGGATGTTAAGTCAAGAAGTTCTTTGTTAACTTGGTGTAGTTCCGATAGTATCAGAACTTTGAAGCTATATTGTGTATGACAATATTAGTGACATATTTCGGACCGCGGAATTAAGGTTCCACCAGAAGACCAAACATATTTGATGCCGACTCATTTGGAAAATGAGTGATGCGTTGAGACGCAAATGAATTGCAAAATACATACGTTTCTGAGCATGTCAGATCCGTTGACTTAAACTTCTCCCATGAGAAAAACATGATAAAGCACCGGAAGGCCAAGGTGTTATATCTTTCCATATGTAAACTAGATTATTGACTCTAGTGCAAGTGGGAGACTGTTGGAGATATGCCCAAGAGGCAATAATAAAATGGTTATTATAACATATCTTTGTGTTTATGATAATGTTTATATACCATGCTATAATTGTATTAAGCTGAAACAGATGATACATGTGTGTTATGTAAACAACAAGGAGTCCCTAGTAAGCCTCTTGTATAACTAGCTTGTTGATTAATAGATGATCATGGTTTCGTGATCATGAACATTGGATGTTATTAATAACAAGATTATGTCATTATATGAATGATGTAATGGACACACCCAATTAAGCGTAGCATAAGATCACGTCATTAAGTTATTTGCTATAAGCTTTCGATACATAGTTACCTAGTCCTTTCGACCATGAGATCATGTAAATCACTTATACCGGAAAGGTACTTTGATTACATCAAACGCCACTCTGCGTAAATGGGTGGTTATAAAGGTGGGATTAAGTATCCGGAAAGTATGAGTTGAGGCATATGGATGAACAGTGGGATTTGTCCATCCCGATGACGGATAGATATACTCTGGGCCCTCTCGGTCGAATGTCGTCTAAATAGCTTGCAAGCATATGAATGGTTCATAAGAGACCACATACCACGGTACGAGTAAAGAGTACTTGTCATGAGACGAGGTTGAACGAGGTATAGAGATACCGATGATCAAACCTCGGACAAGTAAAATATCGCGTGACAAAGGGAATCGGTATCATATGTAAATGGTTCAGTCGATCACTAAAGTCATCGTTGAATATGTGGGAGCCATTATGGATCTCCAGATCCCGCTATTGGTTATTGGTCGGAGAGAAGTCTCAACCATGTCTACATAGTTCGCGAACCGTAGGGTGACACACTTAAGGTTTGATGTCGTTTAAGTAGATATGGAATATGGAATGGAGTTCGAAGTTTTGTTCGGAGTCTCGGATGGGATCCAGGACATCACGAGGAGTTCCGGAATGGTCCGGAGAATAAGATTCATATATAGGAAGTCACTTTCCAAGTTTGGAAATGATCCGGTGAATTTATGGAAGGTGGTTTCTAGAATTATCCGGAATAAATCACTATGGAAGGAGGAGTCCCGGAGGGACTCCACAAACCCTAACCAGCCAACCAAGTGGGAGGGTGGAGTCCATGGTGGACTCCACCTCCTTGGCCGGCCAAGTAAAGGGGGAAGGGGAGAGTCCCTGTCCCTCTAGGTTTCGTCCATAAGGCGGTTTTTCGTTGGGGTCTTATTCGAAGATTTTGGGCAAACCCTTGGGGTTCCACCTATATAATGAGGAGGAGAGGGAGGGGCTGCCCATGGCTTGGCCGCACCACCCCTGCCCCCTTGAGGCCGGCGCCCATAGCCCCCTCTCCCCAAATCCTAGCCTCCCCTCCTCCACATACAAACTCCCGCAGCGCATAGGCGAAGCCCTGCCGGAGTTCTCCACCACCACCGCCACCACGCCGTCGTGCTGCCGGGATTCCGAGGAGGATCTACTACTTCCGCTGCCCGGCTGGAACGGGGAGAAGGACGTCGTCTTCATCAACACCGAACGTGTGACCGAGTACGGAGGTGCTGCCCGATTGTGGCACCGTCAAGATCTTCTACGCGCTTTTGAAAGCGGCAAGTGATCGTCTACCGCAGCAACGAGAGCCTCCTCTTGTAGGCTTTGGAAATCTTCAAGGGTTAGTCTCATTCATCCCCTCGTTGCTCCCATCTTCTAGATTGCATCTTGGCTTGGATTTGCGTTCTCGCGGTAGGAATTTTTTTGTTTTCTATGCTACGAATCCCTACAGTGGTATCAGAGCCGTGTCTATGCATAGATGGTTGCACGAGTAGAACACAATTGTTTTGTGGGCGTTGATGCTTATGTTGTCTTTAGTTTGAGTACTTTGCATCTTTGTGGCATAGTGGGATGAAGCGGCTCGGGCTAACTTTACATGACCGCGTTCATGAGATTTGCTCCACGCTCGACATGCAACTTGTATTGCATAAGTGGCTTTGCGGGTGTCTCGTCTCTCCTACTATAGTGAAGATTCAATTTACTCTTCTATTGACAACACTAGTATCACCGTTGTGGTTCATGTTCGTAGGTAGATTAGATCTCACTCGAAAACCCTAAACCACGTAAAATATGCAAACCAAATTAGAGACGTCTAACTTGTTTTTGCAGGGTTTGGTGATGTGATATGGCCATAATGTGATAATGAATATGTATGAGATGATCATTATTGTATTGTGGCAACCGGCAGGAGCCTTATGGTTGTCTTTAAATTTCATGTTGAGTAGTATTTCAAAGTAGTTGTAATAGTTGCTACATGAGGTGAACAACCTGGCGAACTGAAACATCTTTCTTTTCTAGCCAGAGGAAAAGAAAGTCTCATGTTGCTCCTCAGAAAACGCGTATAGTGGCCTTCGTAATATTTTTGCAAGTTATAAAATATTTAAAAATAATTCTAGAAATTGACAATAATACATCTCACAATCCTGGAAAATCTCGACCCAAACTTCTTTTTATTTTTGGCTGGATAAAAAAACAAAATCCGATATGTTTTAGAGATTTGAAAATGTACTACTCAGATCTACACTTTTTTTATTTTTGTGTAGCTCAAAATATAAAGTATTTGGAGTTGGTTTTTGCATGTTTGTGGGATACAACATCAACTACATACATATTTTTTCCTAGATTTTTTGGAGCTTAAAAATATTTTTTCTTGAAACCGAGAGCTCTGATGCTCATGTGCACTAAATCTATGTCTAGCATTGTGAGCTTATAGAACTGCTTTAAAAAATCCTAGAATGGTCTATGAAAAAGCTTGTCATTTACCTGTAGAACTAGCAGGGTGACCCGCGCACTTGCGCGGCTAGCTTTACTTTTAAGTTGTTTTTCTCTTCTTAGCTCCACATATTTAGAATTAGGGAAAATTTGGTAACCAAAATGCGCCATGTAATCATTGTGTGTCGTTTCTATGCTAGTTACTTACCCATGCACCTAATATTTTGTTCACTTACTTCACAACTACAATCACAATAATATATTATACTAATATTAAGTATGTCCACGCACAATCTTATTGGATTCTAGATAAAGTTTTTTCTTCCATGTATTAGGTCATTACTCATTAGTAAAGATAATTCATATTTCTTTTTTACAGCAAAGACAAAGATACTTTCATATTACTCGATCGACAGACGTCTCTGTGTGATGCATATGTGCCATGGAGGCGGCCACCACGGAACTTTCTTCATCTGCAATGGTGAGGTCATGAGCGCATCCATATATATATCATATGAATAAACACAATGTATTTTTCCAATTTTTTAATCACAAAAAATAAATAGATAAATTCAGGCCAAACTTCGTGTCAAGAGTTTTGAATCTTACATATATAACTACTATATGACGAAAAACGGTTATTCTTAAATGTTAAGAACAAAATAGTAAATAGATAAATTCAGGTTCATAGGATTGGGAATGGAGCTAGAAGCATCTGAGATATGTATAAAGGATTTATTTTGAGTAGCCACTTTTTTCTTTCTTAAGTAGGCGCTAGAAGCAGATTTTTGAAGCATATATATTTTTTGTGATACTACATAATTGGCGATTTAGGTTACCTTTACATTAGCATATTTGTGAAGCTAATATTTTTTTTACATAATCTTACATATTACCAAATTATATATGTTTTACATATTATTCACAGAATATTTTTTATAGATTACTTGTCAAGGATAGATATCTTTGAGTACGGACTTTCAGGGAAGTCATGTATTGGCCAATATACGTAAAAGTCTAAAATAAATATATTATGAAAATATTTTCCTTATGATTTTCAGTTATAGAGTGCATATATATATTTTCCTTATGGCGATTTAGCTAGCCAAATTTAGATTCGACGTTTTCCTTACGGGAATGGAGGTGTACCTTGGTCCATCTATCTTGTCACCATTGATGATGTAGTCCATATCTTCTACTAATAATCATCACACATCAAGCATGACATCAGATGCCATATCCTCCATAGAATATAATCCAACTAATATGCGAGACCTGCCACTAATCGTTTGAGAAGAAAAAAGCTGATCAGTTAATATGAAAAATTTCAGTTACCTAACTGGTCGCTTGTGGTGTTCTGTCTGCCGAGGTAGCAACACGATAGGTCGATGAATCTGCTCTACGCATGGATTAATTTCCTGCCTTCCAAAACAGCTTTGACTGGCCCCATAAAGAAACTGTCATCGTTAGAGTACATCCCTACATATCCGGCCGGTTGAGATGTTGACACCGCTGGAGGACCCTAGGCTCAGCTCTCCCTCGTCTTCTAGGCTTGCCTGCAGCACAACGGGGATGAACATGCAGGCTTCACGCTTCGGTAGTGGCGTCGATTGGCGGCGCGAGCTGTCTTATGTGATCTCTATTGTGCTTTTTGCTGCTTGGGATCTCACCGGATGATACTTCTACTACTCCTGATTGTCGCCGCTGTTACACTGTCATTGCTCACCACGGTCTTCGGCTCTTCGCGTGCTTGCCCCGCACCCGAATAGTCGCCAATCAGAACGAACGAATCGCTGTTCCGTGATTCCGTGAAATCCTGACAATGCACGCCTATTGATGTTGCCAATGCATCCGTGGGATCTCTCTTGCTGCACACAGTACCCGATTTTGAATTGTATTCCAACTGATTTCTACACTCCAATCGCCTACTCCTCTCTCGAAATCTCTTCTTGCCACCGTTGAGATTCGTCCCCAGTTCGGCCGGGCCTTCTTGTTACCCTCGCCGGCCCTCTCAGACCTGCCGTAATTGCAAAAGGAACGTGGTAAGAGAAATAAATTGTATCCAGAATCATCGTAATAGAGAGACATTGGAGGTCTTTTGTTTTTCTTTCCTGTCGGCTACCTCAGCCGATAGGCTTTTCTGTACAAAAGTCCCGTTTTCTCTTTTAACGAAGTTCGGCCGAAGGCCCTTCGAGAATCATCATAATAAATCCTTAAGTTGATAGTCGGAGATTACGTAAGAAGCTTCTTTCCTGTACGTCCAAATAGTCGAATCTAAGAGCATGAATTCTAGACAGGTGGTGACAGTACTTGCGCTGATATAGCCTTTGATGCATTGATCAGCAGTAGAGAAAAATCAGATTTGCACGCATCTTCTCCCTTCCGAAGATGCCTCCATCCAGCCACATAGCGCCGCCAGTCTTGACGGCGACGGCAACGTTATAAAGAGCAGTAAGAAGCGTGCGTGAGAGAGGCGAAACCTGGTGTCGCGCGTACATTGTCTACAACGATTGCAGGGCATGAAGGCATCGTGTAGAACGGCGGACGACGGGCTGACGATTTTGGCCGCAGCTGCGCACCAGGCAATACTTCGCGAAGGAGAAGGGGTCCAGAGAAAGATTGGTTTAGTTTTTTTAACCTAGATTAGTTTATGAGTCGGGGAGCAGACCACGTAACAACCCTGATAGACGTGGATTTTTCTAGTTATTATTCAGTCAAATCTCATCCGTTTCTTTCCCAGCGGTAAATTATGTCAAATCTTAGCCGTTGGTTGTTTGTTGTTTTAATAATATAATAGATTAGAACACAAAGCTAGGTGAGCCGTTAAGGAGCTTAACTTTGATTTTAAAACTGCGGGAGAAAAGAGAATCCTAGACATAAATTTACTAGATGAATGGAGAAATGAAGCTTATGAAAGTGCGAGGTTGTTTAAACAAAAGGTTAAAATTTGGCATGATAGAAGGATAAAGAGGAAGGAATTCAAAGTAGGAGACCAAGTGTTATTGTTCAACCCTCGTTTCAAGTTCCCTGCAGGTTAACTAGCATCAAGATGGTGGGGTCCATTGGTTGTGTAGGAGGTGTATCGCTCCGGAGCCATCCGTCTCCATGGAGATTCACGTTGTTAATGCACAACGTCTTAAGAATTATATTTCAGGAGAACACTTCATTGGAAATGTGGAGGAGTTACATCTCCGGGCTCCGAAAGATCTCATCACCGAGAATTTCCTTCTGCCAGACATCGGAAACCAATAAAAATTAAAATCTAGTACGTAGCAATCTCAGAATCTTTTAATATTTTAGGATAGTTACTTTTTTGCAAAATAAGGAATATTCTCAAAAGATTTAGTATAAATGGAGTCACGAGGAGTGAAAGAGGTCAGGTGGCGCGGCCCAACTTTCTGGCCACGCCACCCGTGCTCGTTCAGACCTAGGACTTCCTTTCCGCCACATTTTCGACTCAAACTCTTAGTTTTTACCTAAAACCCATCAATATATACCCCCTCTGCCGATCTAATCTCGCATCGAGTATTTTTCAAGAGAACCTTGTTTTCGACCCTGTTTTCAGATCTAGCCTTTACTTGAAGTCATATCTTCACGGTGGAGCACCCCCGTTGGAGGATTCCCATGTGCTTCAACAAGGAGCTCTTGGTGGAGTTTGCCACCAAGGGAGGAGCCTTCGAAGGAGGAGGAAGGATCTCTAAAAGGTGGAGCATGGAGGGCTCAACATGAAGAAAGGGCGAGAATGATGAAGGAAATCGAAGGATCTAAACTTTGAAGCTTGACTAACTCCGAGCTTCAGGCACAGATTGATATTCTTCATCAGCAAATAGCTGATGAAGGAAAGCACTTCTCTGGTTCTCGCCATCATATTAAGCTATTGCAGGACTATGAAGAGGTGGTGAATGTCAAGTACATCAGGAATATGGAGACCGGTTCACGCAACTTGTATGGAGACCATTGAAAGGTTGGAGGAGAAGGCCAAGTGGTACAAGACCAAGTGGATGGAACAAGTTGAAGCCAATCGGAGGTTGCATACAGCCTTGACAAGCATTAGAAGTTTAACCGATGATGAGATCATGAAGCTTGAAGATCTACATCAACACTCAAGCTTGGGGGAGTTATATCAAGTCTTTTTTGCTTTTTAGTTTATCGTATCATCTTTAGTTCATCATCTTAGTTCGATCTTTGCTTTCATCTAGTAGTATGAAGTCTCTTATAGTTTAGAGAGCTCTTAGAGCATTATCATCTATCTTTGGTCAAGTGGTTTTTAATGAAATTGAAAGTATGGTGTCATCCATGATTCTTTTGTACGAGAGATTTATGGGTAACACTCATGCGGATGTGTTCCTCATATTTAGAAATTCCAATCACATCTTACCTTGAATTTAATTAACTTGAACATGTTGGACAAGCATTGAATTTTGTAAGTATGAATTGCAACAAATGAAAGATCCATGCAACCAATACTAAGTATTATACGAAAACTAAAAATATCTTGAAGTTGTGTTGGAGATATGGTCTTGGAGAACCAATAGTTAGGAAGAGGAGATGACAAGGAAGTATGAGATATTCTTGTGATAGCTGGTAATCAACGGGTAAATTGATGTCATGGATATTTCAATACATATGCTCGAACAAGTTTGTGAATGAAAAGGTCGGTACCCGAGGATTCGGTAGCCATGGAAAGTGAACGACAAAGGTGGATGTAAAGCATACGACATGATTGAAAGATCGATGAATAAGGTTTATACTGGTTACTAAGGGGAAAGACTATTAATTAATCATAAAAATGAAAAAGAAAATTAAAGTGTTTGACGAACATCGAACTTCATGCTCTTCTTGTCAATTAGAAATTCCTCTTCTTGTAACAAGTTGATCTATGAGAGTTTATCTTCGGTAAAAGGCAGAGTAAATGAAGAACAAACTGGTAAAAGGCCAATCAAAGAAGTGATCTATATTTATAGACACACATGAAGCATTGTTCAATAGTCCAACATGCAATGGTTGATCTTGTTCAAACAGTAAGAAGTAATTGCTAGAGTTTCTATTTATGAAGTTCATATTTGTATGATTTGTGGTTCATAAATATTTCTTTACAATTGAATATGCATAAGTTGATGATACAATGCTCATATTTCTTTTATCAACCATAAGCTCATTGATGCATGATATGATCTATTCCCTTATTTGCTCAAGGACGAGGAAAGGTTTAAGCTTGGGGGAGTTGATACATGCATTTTGCATCATCATTATTGCCACATATATGATTAGTTCTCATTGTTATTTGCCTTCATACATTGTTATTTATGCATTTTCAGATGATTTCCGAGACTTTCTTACAAAGTCCCCTTCTTTGGTATTTAATTCCTGGGAGGCAGAAAACCTCCTTTTTCGTATTTAATTTGTTTCAGGACTTTCTGGATCGCAAAAATTCAAGGGAAAAAATACATGATCAATTTTTCACCCGAAGAAAGGCCGTGAGCGAAAGAATCACGCGAGAGGGGCCACGAGGTGCGAACGGCACCAGGTGGCGCCGCCAGACAGGGGTCGCGCACCCATGGTCGTTTGTGCCTCGAGCATCGCCTTGGGCCCCCTTTTATTCTAGATGCTCTGTTTCGCCCAATAACCTAAGCCATATTTTTCCCGAGATTTCTTGAGGCGGCGGCGGAGGCGAAAGTCCTCTCCTACTCCGGGAGAGGGCAGATCCCGCTGCACCGGTGCGTCGGGTGAAGGGGAAATCGACGCCATCGACATCCCCACTTCTCTTTCGCTTGGGAGGAGGCATCTCCATCAACATCTCCACCAGCACCATGATGGTGCTTGACGTAGCGTAGATTTCACACCGTTGGGGAACCCCAAGAGGAAGGTATGATGAGCACAGCAACAAGTTTTCCCTCAGTAAGAAACCAAGGTTTAATCAATAAGTAGGAGAAAGGCGTGACTTCTGAAGGTGTTGCTAGCTTACTATTGACAGGGCACACTACCGGCGTCAGCAACAACGTGGAACCTGCACACAACACAACCAAAATACTTTGCCCCAACTTATAGTGAGGTTGTCAATCTTGTTGGAGATATGCCCAAGAGGCAATAATAAAATGGTTATTAGAATATATCTTTGTGTTTATGATAATGTTTATATACCATGCTATAATTGTATTAACTGAAACATTGATACATGTGTGTTATGTAAACAACAAGGAGTCCCTAGTAAGCCTCTTGTATAACTAGCTTGTTGATTAATAGATGATCATGGTTTCGTGATCATGAACATTGGATGTTATTAATAACAAGATTATGTCATTATATGAATGATGTAATGGACACACCCAATTAAGCGTAGCATAAGATCACGTCATTAAGTTATTTGCTATAAGCTTTCGATACATAGTTACCTAGTCCTTTCGACCATGAGATCATGTAAATCACTTATACCGGAAAGGTACTTTGATTACATCAAACGCCCACTGCGTAAATGGGTGGTTATAAAGGTGGGATTAAGTATCCGGAAAGTATGAGTTGAGGCATATGGATCAACGAGTGGGATTTGTCCATCCCGATGACGGATAGATATACTCTGGGCCCTCTCGGTGGAATGTCGTCTAAATAGCTTGCAAGCATATGAATGGTTCATAAGGGACCACATACCACGGTACGAGTAAAGAGTACTTGTCATGAGACGAGTGACAAGGGATTAACTTGTCAATGCCTATGGATTGTAGGCTAGGGTTTAGTTAGAAGTAGAGGGCAAGTAGATCTCGAAGGTTTCAGCCGAAAAGTACTCGACGATTATGAAAACTAGGGTTTGCAGACAATGATTCGATGATCTCCCCGTCCCTCGACTCCCCCTTTATATAAGAGGTGGAGCCGAGGGTTTCGTTTTGTACAAGTTACGGAGTCCGGGACGGTTTCTAACTCATCCCGCCAGATTTACAAACAACACTTCCTATTACAACTCTACTTTCCTTAATATATCTTGGGCTCTCGAACCTTCTTATTCTTCGGGTAGTGGGCCTTCGTTAAACCCCGGGTACTATCTTTGGCAGACCCATTTGGGATGCCTATGTCAGTAGCCCCCGAGATTTTGCTTGAATCGCAGAATCAGGGAAAATCTCCACTGCTTATTCTTATTCAACAATTTAAACTTTTCTATATTTCTTTTATATAAATTTCTATATTGTACAGGGATATTGGTAGTTGGGGCTAGTTCATCTGACGGATCAGGTACTAGTTAACTGCTCTAGTGGCAATCCGCAAAAACCTACTTCAAGATCACGTCCCCGGACATGATCTCGGGATACCGGTGCAAACTTCGACAGGTGCCGCTTAAGGTCTTACCATTCCGTCGAGTCCCAGATCACATTTATCGAGTACCTAACGCGTCCGTTAGGATTTTTCTTCGTATCCGTTGATACGGATAAAAGTAGCAGAGCGCAGTCTTCGGCGATGCCACGCCCAGCAGAATGGATCCGGGGTCTTACCTTCGCAAATTTGCGGCATTCAGAAATTGATCGCAACTTTGGCGTTCCGAGAATATATTGTCGAGTGCTTTTCCGGCTGTTGGAATGGCACATTTTATCGAGTCAAATATGACTTATATTAATCTCCCGATGGGAGTATATGTAGAGTTAATTATAACTCGAAATATACTCTCTTGCTTTTCTATCTTTCTTTCTTTTTCTTTTTTATATTTCATCGGGCACGCGAACAGCGTTCCCGATGGGAGTAGCCCCCGAGGCTACAGCCAAGAACTTGTGCTTGGTTGTAGACTCAACATTTTAGTCCACCTTGTCACTATATTGCCATTATCTCCCGATATTCTTTCTCTTCTTTTTTTATCTATCGGGTGCGCGAACAGCGCTCCCGATGGGAGTAGCCCCGAGGCTACAGCCAAGAACTTGTGCTTGGTTGTAGGCTCCCAAAATTTCTATATTTGCCATAGTCGAAACTTTACTTTTATCGAAGTAGCCCCCGAGCATTTGGGCAAAAACTTGTTTCTGACCAAAGGCTCCCGAAGTATGCAAATAACTTGTCCTGTCGCCATTCTCCTTTTATTTTTCTTGTCGACATATTTTCCCTTGTCAAATTCTCTTCAACTCTATTAATGATCGAGATTTTTCTGCCTTGTGGGTCTATTCTTTCCACCGCGTTGACACGTCGTGCGAGTGGGGGACACACGTCCTCCGCTTTTCCTGGCGCACGTACAGTAACGCCTGTTCCATTCCATCTCCGTAAAAATACCTTTTTACCCTCATATCTACTGGATCTCTTTTCACCACACGATTTCTTCATCCGACGGTTCATTACTTCTCCCGAAGCCTATATAAACCTTTCTTCAACCTCCGTCCACTCCTTCGCTTGCGCCGCACATCTGCTCCCCTCTCGCAAAAACTCCTCCGCGCCCAACTCTTTCGATCTTCCGCACACACGAACACTACTTTTCCAAGTCGTCGTTGATGCCACCGCGCACGCGACTCACCCGCCACAAAGCACTCCGGACTCCAAGATGGCCGCCGAGGATCTTGAGTGGGAGAGATCCAAAATCTCCAACCAAGATGTCAATATGCTGAAGAGGCTCGGCCTGATGAAGAAGGAAGACGCCATCCGCTTTCCCAGCGAAGAAAGCTACCCCAAGCCTCCAATGGAGTACCGGGTTAGTTTCGTTGATCATCTCATCCGCGGCCTCTCTACCCCAATCCATGATTTCCTCCGCGGTCTTCTCTTTGTCTATGGGATTCAGCTGCACCAGCGGACCCCCAATTCCATCCTTCACATTTCTATTTTTATCACGCTTTGCGAATGCTTTCTTGGAGTCGCTCCTAATTGGGCTCTTTGGAAGCGCATTTTCTCGCCTTCGCCGCAATGGCGCTCACAACGCCACCTACAACATAGGTGGTGTAGTTATCTGTGTCCGAACCGATGTCGATTATTTCGACGTTAAATTTCCTGACTCCGTCCAAGGATGGCGCAAAAGGTGGCTCTATATACACGAAGAAAGCGCCAATTCCGTGGAACACAACATAGTTCCTTTCGACGGAAACGCAAAAATTCAACGCCGCTACTCCTGGGACGCCGAAGCTTCCGAAGAAGAGAAGAAGGCGACATAAGCTCTTATGTCTCGTATTCATCAGCTCCAAAATACTCGAGGCAAAGAGTTATCTGGTGTCCAAATCACTGCCTATTTTCTTAGGATTAGAGTGCAGCCTCTTCAGGCTCGCAAAAATCCCCTTTGGACGTATTCTGGTGCCAATGACGCCAATAAGCTCTCCAATGATCTTTCTGTGAAGGACTTGGAGAAGCTTATTCGAAGAATTACCTCGCTGAGCAAGAGGGATCCTATTCCTTCCTCTTGTCGCGTGGAACCCTACAGCTCCACCAATCCTCTCCCCGAGGTATTTTGTCTTCTCGAATTTTTATCTTGTTCTGAATTTTCCCTGCATCTCATTGCATTGATATCTCTCTATTTTTCCCTTTGCCGCTATTTTCCTGTAGAATCATCCTACTATGGCTTCCCTTCCTCCTCTTCCTGAGGATGGAGAAGTCGAAGAAATGGGCATTGTTACTGACGACAATCAAGAAGCTCCATCCTTTGTGAATGATCCCGTGGATTCTCGAAAATCTGCGGGATCTTCCGAGGACACTACGTCGGTCCAATCTCCTCCTCCCGCTGTTTCCCCACAAAGGAAAAGGAAGAGGAACGATGTCGAAGATTCCGGCACATCCAAAGCCGAGGAAGTTGTTCCTTCTCATCCGAAGGCGACTTATGATCCTTATGTTGCATCCCTCGTCAGCTCGTAAGTTACCTTGATTTTCTCTTATTTCTGTAGTCGAAGTTTTTCCTTGTCTTGCTTTTTATGCTATTTGATCCTCACTTGCAGTGATGACGAGGAAGAAGTACCAACTCGTGACGTAGCTCCTCGGGCGAGCACGTCACATACTTTAGTTATTTCGGAGAAGCCTGTTGAAGGAGAAGAATCGTCGCCTCCTCAACAAAATGTTGATACATCTACTCCTCCTTCAAGCCCCCTTGTCCCTTCACCTAAAAGGGCAAGGGTTGAAATGATCGTCGAGCCTCCCCCTCAATTGAGCAGCTCTTCGTCGCAGCTCTTGGATGATGTAAGTTTGTCGACATCTATATTTTCCTCTATTTTGCTCTTTATGCCCTTACTTTTTTTTAATGCCGATGTTGTCTCCTTCGTTCTTCTTCTTTGACAGCCTATGATCAAGGATCTTATCCGCATCGGGTCCCAATTTATTGGGTACCGCGAGTATGCCAGCAGAGCCGAAGGTAATAACCTTTATATTTACCATTCTTCCTGAATTTTGCTCCTTTTTGTTTGTCGACGATTTTTTGATCTTTCTTTCCCCTTTTTTATCTTGATAGAGAAACTTGCAGAGGCCAACAAGCGTGCCGACGCACTTGCTCACAAATTAGAGCACAGTGAGGCGGCTCGCGAGAAAGCTGAACTTGCCGCTAGCAAAGCTAAAGCTGAGGCTGATGATGCCAAAGCAAAGGCTGCTAGTGTCGAGGAACCGCGAAAAGGCTTAAAGACGCTGAATCTGCTTTAGACGAGCAGTAAAGCTGCACAAGCTGCACGTGAGCAAGGGATCATCAAGCGTTTGAAGTCGCAAAGTCGACGTACGCTCGAGTAATATCATCAATCCCTTCTGTTTTATTGTACTTCCTGTTTCTTGGTTTTCGACTAATGTTTTGTCTCGTGTGGCAGCCCAAACAAACCAAGATTTTGATCTCGGAGAATCCCGTCAATGACCCTCTCCTTGACGCACTTTCTCTTCCGGAGTTTCATGGGCGCGAAATTCGTGAAGGCGTGGCCAATGCCAGTGCAGGTTTGTCGGCGTTGTTCCCCTACTTCTTCCCGAAGAAAGAGGAACCTTCGACTTTCCTTGCCCTTGCCAAGCTTTTCAATTCGTCGGAAGACCTTGGATTGAAGATGCGTCAAGAGAATATGAAGGTTGCTGTCGAGAATACTGTTGCCCTGGTTGCTGACAGCCAACAGACGCTTGATTGGATGAAGGTTGGCGACACCGATCAGATAGAGCAGTCGAGATGGAGGTCGCTGATCAAGGCAGCCAAGCCCAACACGAAGAAGATCTTGGCGTATCTCGGGATCAAGCCAGCTTCGACTCCTAGCTCCTCGAGGCCGGAGGTCTAGTTGCATGCCTCCTTGTTTCTTTTTCTGTTTCTTTTGCTCTTGTCGCCATTTTAGCCTTGGCGACAATTACCCTCTTAGTCCCCCTGGAAAACTTTCTTTTGTAATGTCCGTGTAAATTTTCTAGCAAGTAATGAAATTTCTCTTCGTGCTTTTCATTGATCCTGGGCCTTTCTTTTCCGAGTTAATATTTGATAATTACTCGACCCCTCCTTGTTCTCGCTCGTCGCTTCACCCGCATCTTCCTTCTCGAAGAAATTACTAGTCGACCATAATCTCCTCGAGGGTTCATCAAGCGGACATTTGTCGGAAGATTTGCAAGAACTTCGACAACAACTTCAATCTATGAAGAAACAAACTTTGGCCATGATGGAACAATCTCGGAAAGCATCTGAAGGAGAAAAACTTGCTCTTCGTCAAGCCAAAGAAGCTATGGCTGCTAGGGATGCTGCTGTACTGGAAGCAAAGGGAGCCACAACCCGAGCAAATAGTATGCTTGAGCTAATGCTGGAAGCTAGCACAGATATGTTAGGTACGTTTTTGCAACCTCAAGGCGCCTTCTCTTTATTTTGTTGTGCCTTTCTTCCAATTTCTTGCCCTGTTGCTTTAACAGTGCTCGGCTCTTGATTCTCGCTGCCGAAGATCGTAGAGTGAATGAGAGGACAAATCTTCTTGTCAATCTTTCCCTTAATCATGGGTGTTTGTTCTGGGCCACTCCTGAACGAACCCAACAAATTGTTAGGTTCCAAGATCGTGCTCGCCAAGTGCGCGATTTTCTCAGTTTTTGCACGGCGACATTAACCCTTGTCTATAGGAATCTATTTCCGCGAAACGAGGTTCCGAAAACTCTTCCCGAATTATTGGAGGTATTCAGAGATGCTCCCCGCATCCATAACTTTGTGCGGGCTCAACACACTGCCGGAGCGAGATTTGCCATGATTAT
This sequence comes from Lolium rigidum, assembly GCF_022539505.1. Classification (NCBI taxonomy): domain Eukaryota; kingdom Viridiplantae; phylum Streptophyta; class Magnoliopsida; order Poales; family Poaceae; genus Lolium; species Lolium rigidum. The sequence goes on along the minus strand of NC_061512.1, from coordinate 59,256,232 downwards.
GATAAACATCTGTTATCCAAAGTTGGACCTGACGAAGATTGTTGCTGGTTGCCTGGCCAAGAAAACGCGTCGGAAAAATGATATTGACTCAATCGATGCGATGGTAGCTCCCGTGGCCGAATCGATGATAGATGAACTTCTTCGGATGGACTCAGAGTTCTTTACCAAGGGTTCTTATGCTGAACATAAAACAACCAGGGGCTTGTCCGTAGATACTATCTTGGGATTTAACTGACTTGTATTATATTGGAAACCTTGTATCTCACTCTTTTTTGTTTTCCCTCCTCTTTTTTTATATTTCCGAAGGAATTTATTGTATATTGCCGAGGTCCTCTATGTTGTTGAAGCCCCCGAGCCTAACCGGGCGAAGGTTGCACTATTTTTTCCTCCTTGAAATCTATCTTTTCCGTTGTAATAAGACATCCTTGTTTGTCCCTTGGATGGATTGCCAATCTTCGAGTATCTTTGATGTCGAAGTTCTATATTTACATAGCGAGGTTTTTAGACCAAGGCACTTACGATTTTTGATGTGTACACTATATTTATGATTGCTGGCTTCCGATTTTGTTATATTTGGCGAGGTATTAATGTACCAAGGCGAAATATTTCAGTGAATCTATATTGTATGTATTTTGAGACTTGGGCGTTGAGCCCCGAGCGTGTCGAAAAATAAGAAGTATATCTCCACTATCTTTATTATATTGCAGCACCACGAGCCCGCCTCATTAAAAACCTTTCCCGGCCCCACTCGGTGCCCCGAAAAAGGAAAAGAGTGCGTCCGAAAACTCGTGGGCGTTTCAAGACATTGAAGTTTTACAAGGACTATATTTTAGCTCTAGGCGTAGAACCGCCTGAGTTGCGCCACGTTCCAGGGGTTTTGCTCCTCCACCCCTGTCTTCTTGTCCTTTATCCGGTATGCTCCTCCTCCAATTACTTCCGTGACGATATAGGGACCAAGCCATGGTGACTCGAGTTTTTCATGACTTTTTTGCGTGAGCCGAAGAACTAAGTCCCCCACTTGAAAAGATCTTGGCCGCAAACGTCGACCGTGGTAATTCTTCAAGTCCCGTTGATATTTGGTGACCCTTGATAATACTTCGTCTCGAGCTTCGTCGAGTGCGTCTACATCGTCTTCCAATGCTGTCCTTGAAGCTTCTTCATCATATGCTGTGACTCTAGGGGAGTCGTGCTCTATTTCTATTGGAAGTACCGCCTCCGCGCCATGGACCAGAAAAAACGGGGTTTCTTGTGTCGCCGTATTTGGTGTTGTTCGGATGCTCCACAACACACTTGGTAGTTCTTCAGGCCAGGTATGTCGAGCTTTTTCTAGTGGTCCCAACAGACGTTTCTTGATGCCATTGCAAATAATGCCATTGGCTTTCTCGACCTGCCCGTTGGTTTGAGGATGTGCAACTGACGCAAAGTGCAGCTTGATACCCACTTCTTTGCAGTAATCTTTGAATTCGTTGGATGTAAAGTTACTGCCATTGTCCGTGACGATGCTATGAGGCACTCCAAATCTGAAGACGAGGCCTTTTATGAATTTTACTCGCGGATGCTCCATCCGGCGAATTTATCGGCTTCGCTTCTATCCACTTTGTAAATTTGTCGACAGCCTACTAGCATGTATTCCTTTCCTCCCTGGCCATGATTTGTGTAACTTGCCCACCATATCGAGTCCCCATTGTGCAAAGGGCCACGACAAAGGTATTGGTGCTAGTTCTCGCCGTCTGGAGAGTGAGGTTTTGCGGCGAACCTTTGACACGCATCGCAAGTCCTTACTATTTCTTTGGCGTCCTCGATTGCCGTCAACCAAGTAGAATCCTGCCCGAAAACCTTGGCTGCGATGGCTCGACTACTCGCGTGGTGGCCGCATATTCCTTCGTGCACATCCTTCAAAATTACTCTTCCTTCTTCGGGTGTTACACACCTTTGCGGAACACCTGAAATACTTCGCTTGTATAGTTCTCCTTTGATCACCGTGAAGGCTTTAGACCGTCGAATTACTCGCCTTGCTTCAACTGGATCGTCGGGTATTTCTTTCCTGAGGATGTATGATACATATGCTTGCATCCAAGGAACTTGTACCATCATCACAAGCTCTTGTTCATCTTCATCCTCCGTGGTTTCTGCGAGGGGTGTCGAAGTTTTTTCTTTTTTCTGCACCTTTTTTGGCTTTGTAGATCTCTCCGATATTTCTTCCCAAAACACTCCTGGCGGGACTGGGAGGCACTCGCGACCCGATGTTTGCGAGGACGTCGGCTTCATCGTTGCTCAACCTACCGATGTGATTTACTTCGCATCCATCGAATAGCTTCTCGAGTTCATTGTACACCTCCTTGTATGCTACCATGCTATCATTGATCGCATCACATTGGTTCATAACTTGCCGGGCCACCAATTGTGAGTCGCCAAAGATTTTTAGTCGAGTTGCACCGCATGCTTTCGCCATCCTCATCCCGTGTATGAGGGCTTCATATTCTGCTTCATTGTTAGATGCGTTAGGGAACGTCATCCGAAGGATATACTTCAATTTGTCGCCTTCAGGTGATATAAGTATGACTCCTGCGCCAGCTCCTTCTACTCTCTTGGACCCGTCAAAATTCATGGTCCAGGTTCTCGACAGGTCTGGGGGTCCTGTGTTTTGCAGCTCCATCCACTCTGCGATGAAGTCCGGCAAAACTTGCGACTTGATTGCTTTTCTTTTTTCATACGTGATGTCCCGAGGGGAAAGTTCTATTCCCCAAAGGGAGACACGACCCGTAGCTTCCGGATTGTTCAAGTATATTTGACAAAGGAGCCTCATTGACCACTATGATCGGGTGTGCCGAAAAATAGTGGCGCAATTTTCGTGCTGTTGTGAACACTCCGTATGCTAACTTCTGGTACTGAGGATACCTTTGTTTTGACGGCGATAAAACTTCGCTGACGAAGTAAACTGGCCTCTGTACTCCGTGGAGTTTTCCTTCTTCTTCTCTTTCGACAACCAGCGCCGTGCTCACCACTTGGGGCGTGGCTGCGATATATAACAGGAGAGGTTCCTTTTCCTTCGGTGCCACCAAGATTGGTGGTGTCGAGATTTTGCGCTTCAGATCTTCGAAAGCTCTGTCGGCTTCTTCGTTCCACTGGAATTTGTCTCCTTGTTTTATCAAAGCGTAAAATGGTAACGCTTTTTCTCCTAGCCTGGGCGACGAATCTGCTCAAAGCTGCGACTCGCCCGCGTTAATCGTTGTATCTCTTTCAACTTTGTTGGCTTTCTCATTGTTACAATAGCTTGTATTTTATCGGGATTTGCTTCAATCCCTCTTGCTGAGACTAGAAACCCCAAGAGTTCTCCTGCTGGGACACCAAAGGAACACTTCGTCGGGTTCAACTTCAGGCAGAACTTGTTGAGGTTGTCGAACGTTTCCTTGAGGTCCTCTATCAGCGTTGATCCTTCTTTTGATGTGATGACGACATCGTCGATGTATACTTGCACGTTTTTCCCAATCTGTGTCGCCAAGCACTTTTGCATCATCCTCTGATATGTTGCTCCCGCGTTTTTTAGACCAAAGGGCATTGTTCTGTAACAAAACACGCCATAAGGTGTAATGAACGCGGTCTTTACTTCATCTTCTTCTTTTAACCTGATCTGGTTGTAACCAGAATACGCGTCCAGGAAGGAAAGACGTTCGCATCCAGCCGTGGAGTCGATAATTTGATCGATCCTCGGGAGGGGGAAGTGATCCTTTGGACAATGTTTGTTGAGACACGTAAAGTCGACGCACATCCGAAGGACCTTAGTGTTTTTCTTTGGCACCATCACGGGATTTGCTACCCATGTGGCTTCTGTGAATATCTCTTTGATGAAACCAGCTTCTTGTAGTCGATTGATTTCGACGAAGATAGCTTTGCGGTTTGGTTCCGAAAAACGCCGCAAAGGTTGTTTGATTGGTCTCGCTGATGGATCCAAATTTAGGTGGTGCTCGGCAAGTTCCCCGGGTACTCCCGGCATGTCACCTGGACACCATGCGAAGATTTTCCAGCTCTCACGGAGGAACTCGACGAGCGCGCTTTCCTATGCGATATCCATGTTGTTTGCAATGGATGTCGTCTTTTTGGATCCGTCGGGTGAATCTGCACCTCCTTAGAATTTTTCTCTGTGTTGAAAGTTGATTCTTTATTTGGCCTTCCAACGTCTGGCAGTACATCGTAATCAGTCATGCTTTTCGACGCCAAGTACTCAGCTTGCATCCCGAAAGTTTCTGATAACCGATGGAAATTCTTGTCGCACTTATCAGCTAAGGCGAAACTCCCTTTGACCGTGATTGGTCCCTTGGGTCCGAGCAATCTCCACAACGTGTATGTATAGTGTGGTACTGCCATAAATCTAGCATATGCCGGTCGTCCCAACAAAGCGTGGTACTGCGATGGAAAATCCACGACTTCAAACTCCAGCTTCTCGATTCTATAATTTTCTCGGGTTCCAAACTGAACGTCGAGGTTGATCTTTCCCAGTGGGTAACTTGGTTTCTCTGGTGTGATGCCGTGGAACCTTGTGTCCGTTGGCTTCAAGTTTGCTAAGGATATGTTCATCTTCCTCAATGTATCTGCATACATAAGGTTTAAGCTGCTGCCACCATCTATGAATACCCGAGAAACATCAAAGCCCGCAATAACCGCCGGCGTAATAAGTGCTGACCGCCCCGGTCGAGGAACTTGCTGCGGGTGGTCCGCTATGGTGAAGCCGATGTCTTGCCCCGACCAATTGAGGTACTCAACTCGTTGGTGGAGGCATTTTCTCTCGCCATGAACACCTGTCTCGAGATTACTTTTTGAGTTCTATTGGACGGCCTTCCCTTCTGAATCATCGACACCGCTTCGTTTGAGTTAGGATCAACATAAGGTGGTGGTGGAGGTGCTGCCGCTATTCTGAGCTGATGCCGATTGTCGTCTGTAATCGCGGGAGGTGGCGGTAGATGAACTTCGCTCCTGGGCTCCCGAGGATTTCTCTGTGCTGCTCGAGCGTGAGCGTTTTCGCATATCCGAACATTGCCTCGAAAATTTCGACGCTCTTTCCGCAGTGCCCCGACTGTCTTTTCCCATTGCTGTCGAGGAAAAAGTGCATCTGGCACGGTCCGTTCAGCATTTCTTCGGGGGACACAAAAGGTCTTGGAAACCTCGGCCCACTATTTTGTCTGTTGCGGGAGTCGTCCCTATTATCGCTTCGCTGCTCATTGCTTCTCCGATAATCATCTCTCGTTATTTCCTCCCGTGTTTGCTTGAAATCCCGCCGAAATTTGCCCCGGGGCATCATAGTTTGGATACCGCCGAGGAAATCGTCGCCTCGATTGATAATTTCGACCACGGTCCTCCTCCGGCGACCCGTGTCGTTTATTGTGGACAGCGTCTTCTCCGTCTGCCCATCTATTTGCTATCTCCATCAACGCGGATACTGTTTTTGGATTGGTTCTTCCCAAGTCCTCAACAAAATCTCCACGCCTAATTCCTGCGACAAACGCATCTATTGCTCTCTCGTCAGATATATTTTCTGCCGAGTTTTGTATGATGTTCCACCTTTGGATGTATTTTCTCATTGACTCATCTGGCTTTTGTCGACACGCTCTCAGCTCTTCTAACGACGCAGGTTTTTTGCACGTGGACCTGAAGTTCTTGACGAATACGTCCTCGAAACTTTCCCGAACTGTCGATGGATCCCGGCGGAAGTTTTTTGATCCAAGATCGTGCGGCTCCACTTAAGTGCACTTGAATGCTTTGCATGGCTGTTGCTCTAGTTCCTCCGAGCTAACTTCACCGTCTCGAGGTAATCAATTAGCCATCCTCCGGATCTTGCAGGCCGTCGAACTTTTTGAAGTGATCGGGCAACTTAAATCCCGACGGGACTCGAGTTTTTCGTACTCTCCTTGTGAAGCACGGCAAGCCGCACATATCCTCGTCGTTAAGCTCCGGGGATTGCCGATGATCCCTTCTCGCTTTGTCTCGCTCTATCGACCCTTTCTTGTGCTCCCGTGTCTCTTGCTCCGCTTGGTCCTTCAAGAACCGCCGCCGTTGCCGCCGCAGGTCGTGGACTATTTTTCCTTGCCGCTCCTTCGGGAGGCGTTGCTACGAACGCCGTCCCCATAGCTCCAACCCCCGCTAACGCCATGTTGTATAATGTTTCCCTTGGATCTCCCGGGGTGGCCTCGGATGCGAGGATGTAAGCTTGTGTCGCCATATACCCAGCTTCTGGTGTCTTAGGGATAATATTTCCTCTTGTATCTATCGACATAAAGGACATGTCGAGGTTTTGCACCAAGTGCTCTCTTTCGCTTCGGGTATGTGTTGTAACCTTGATCTTCCTCTCGTTCCGAGCCTCCCCGTGGCTATCACCCGAAACTCTAGATTGTCCACTTAGATCTGCCCTTCTCCCCGCTCGGATGCGTAGCTGCCTCCTTTCTCCCGTTCAACTCAGCTGTCTGTTTTTCTATTTCTCGGGCAGCTTCGTGCGAGCCTATATTGATAAGCTTGCAGCTTCCTGAGCTGTAGCTGTTGTCGTCATTGGCTCCGACCCATCTAGGGCTTTTGCCGCTCTATCCCAAGCTGCCTGTGGAAGTTGAACTCTGACTCGTGGTGTGGGCCCGACATATTTAGTGCCCATACCTCTCCTTAGATCTGAGGGATCGACAAAAGGATTACCCAAATCGTCGAAAGCCTCCGATGTTTCCTCTTGATTGTCGATAGCATAAATCTGATGATATTTTGTACTCCGATCTATGTTGGGTTTGGTGACATCATTGTTGAGATTGATGAAGACCTTGCCCACTGTGAGAGATTTGTCGATGAAGTCGTAATCTGTCGACATCGCTTGAGCCATCGCTTATATATGAGTCCGCAGATGACTCAAACGATGTGTCGCTCGAAGATCTTGGCGAGTTTCTCTCTTGCTCTGATGCTGACGTAACGTGTTGCCGAAGTTTCTTCTTCTGACTCAGTTGTTGATGCATAGCTTGAAAAATCAGAATCGACCGCCGACGATCCCGACGAAATCGGAATTTCGACACGATACGATCCTTCCTTCTCGACGCGAAAGTGAAACCTTCCGAACGTCATCTCCAAGGGCTCCGCCAGTATACGCATATGCATCCAAACGGGAGGGTGGGTGAGGAACAAAATCAACAAGACCAGCAGCCGATCCGTTTACCTCGATCCATAGTGTTGCTTCCGGTTGACGATGTCGAAGATCTTGAACGTGCCATCGAGATCAGATCCTTACGCCTCTAATTCCCACAGACGGCGCCAATTGACAAGGGATTAACTTGTCAATGCCTATGGATTGTAGGCTAGGGTTTAGTTAGAAGTAGAGGGCAAGTAGATCTCGAAGGTTTCAGCCAAAAAGTACTCGACGATTATGAAAACTAGGGTTTGCAGACAATGATTCGATGATCCCCTCGTCCCTCGACTCCCCCTTTATATAAGAGGTGGAGCCGAGGGTTTCGTTTTGTACAAGTTACAGAGTCCGGGACGGTTTCTAACTCATCCCGCCAGATTTACAAACAACACTTCCTATTACAACTCTACTTTCCTTAATATATCTTGGGCTCTCTAACCTTCTTATTCTTCGGGTAGTGGGCCTTCGTTAAACCCCGGGTACTATCTTTGGCAGACCCATTTGGGATGCCTATGTCAAAGAGGTTGAACGAGGTATAGAGATACCGATGATCAAACCTCGGACAAGTAAAATATCGCGTGACAAAGGGAATCGGTATCATATGTAAATGGTTCAGTCGATCACTAAAGTCATCGTTGAATATGTGGGAGCCATTATGGATCTCCGCGATCCCGCTATTGGTTATTGGTCGGAGAGAAGTCTCAACCATGTCTACATAGTTCGCGAACCGTAGGGTGACACACTTAAGGTTTGATGTCGTTTAAGTAGATATGGAATATGGAATGGAGTTCGAAGTTTTGTTCGGAGTCTCGGATGGGATCCAGGACATCACGAGGAGTTCCGGAATGGTCCGGAGAATAAGATTCATATATAGGAAGTCACTTTCCAAGTTTGGAAATGATCCGGTGAATTTATGGAAGGTGGTTTCTAGAATTATCCGGAATAAATCACTATGGAAGGAGGAGTCCCGGAGGGACTCCGCAAACCCTAACCAGCCAACCAAGTGGGAGGGTGGAGTCCATGGTGGACTCCACCTCCTTGGCCGGCCAAGTAAAGGGGGAAGGGGAGAGTCCCTGTCCCTCTAGGTTTCATCCATAAGGCAGTTTTTCTGTTGGGGTCTTATTCGAAGATTTTGGGCAAACCCTTGGGGTTCCACCTATATAATGAGGAGGAGATGGAGGGGCTGCCCATGGCTTGGCCGCACCACCCATGCCCCCTTGAGGCCGGCGCCCATAGCCCCCTCTCCCCAAATCCTAGCCTCCCCTCCTCCACATACAAACTCCCGCATCGCATAGGCGAAGCCCTGCCGGAGTTCTCCACCACCACCGCCACCACGCCGTCGTGCTGCCGGGATTCCGAGGAGGATCTACTACTTCCTCTGCCCGCTGGAACGGGGAGAAGGACGTCGTCTTCATCAACACCGAACGTGTGACCAAGTACGGAGGTGCTGCCCGATTGTGGCACCGTCAAGATCTTCTACGCGCTTTTGAAAGCGGCAAGTGATCGTCTACCGCAGCAACGAGAGCCTCCTCTTGTAGGCTTTCGAAATCTTCAAGGGTTAGTCTCGTTCATCCCCTCGCTGCTCCCATCTTCTAGATTGCATCTTGGCTTGGATTGCGTTCTCGCGGTAGGAATTTTTTTGTTTTCGATGCTACGAATCCCTACAGTGGTATCAGAGCCGTGTCTATGCATAGATGGTTGCACGAGTAGAACACAATTGTTTTGTGGGCGTTGATGCTTATGTTGTCTTTAGTTTGAGTACTTTGCATCTTTGTGGCATAGTGGGATGAAGCGGCTCGGGCTAACTTTACATGACCGCGTTCATGAGATTTGCTCCACGCTCGACGGGCAACTTGTATTGCATAAGTGGCTTTGCGGGTGTCTCGTCTCTCCTACTATAGTGAAGATTCAATTTACTCTTCTATTGACAACACTAGTATCACCGTTGTGGTTCATGTTCGTAGGTAGATTAGATCTCACTCGAAAACCCTAAACCACGTAAAATATGCAAACCAAATTAGAGACGTCTAACTTGTTTTTGCAGGGTTTGGCGATGTGATATGGCCATAATGTGATAATGAATATGTATGAGATGATCATTATTGTATTGTGGCAACCGGCAGGAGCCTTATGGTTGTCTTTAAATTTCATGTTGAGTAGTATTTCAAAGTAGTTGTAATAGTTGCTACATGAGGTGAACAACCATGAAGACGGCGCCATGGACCTTGACTCTACGCCGACGATGATGGAGATCATGCCCGTTGATGATGGATATCATGTCCGTGCTTTGGAGATGAAGATCGAAGGCGCAAAGACTAAAGGGCCATATCATATCACATATGAATTGCATGTGATGTTAATCCTTTATGCATCTTATTTTGCTTAGATCGCGACGGTAGCATTATAAGATGATCCCTCACATTAATATCAAGATAATAAAGTGTTCTCCCCTCGTATGCACCGTTGTACGCTTCATCGTTTCGAAGCATCTCGTGATGATCGGATGTGATAGACTCAACGTTCACATACAACGGGTGTAAGCCATGTTGCACACGCGGAATACTAGGGTTTGCTTGACGAGCCTAGCATGTACGGACATGGCCTCGGGACAACGGAAACCGAAAGGTTGAACACGAGTCATATGGATGATATGATCAACATGTTGATGTTCACCATTGAAGCTACATCATCTCACGTGATGATCGGTTTTGGTGTAGTGGATTTGGATCGTGTACCACTTAACAACTATGAGGGATGTTGTATTAAGTGGGAGTTCATTAGTAATTAGATTAAAACATGAACTAATTATCATCAACATAGTCTGAGTAGTATTTTGAATTAATTTTGTAGTATTGGCATCCGTTTTCTACCATGCGCTAGTCTTGTTATTGAGATAGAAATACTCGTTAAAATCTGACAAGAAACTTTACTGATTGGTACCGTATTGTTAAAGAATCAAGAAATGATTAAGTCCTATTGCAAACTTTTAGTAAACCTCACATTGTTGATTCGGAGAGCTATGGTTTCAATTAGTACCTAAAGTTATCTTGTCTCCGTGAAACTTGAAGTTCAAATCTGTTTGAAAAGTAAGGAGCTGAAAATTTAGTTTTCAGAAATAATCAAGGTATGAGATATATATGATATCTAAGACCTTATTGCAAGATGATAGAATATAATTTGGTGAGACTACATAAACTCATAAGTTTTATGGGAATGTACGAAGGTTGAAGACGCAAGGCGTCCCAATCCTCCAACTATTGGGGCACTAACAATATTTGCATATCCATGAAGTGATCATCCTTAGTATGCACCGTTGCTAAGACTCGTCGTTTCGAAGCATCACGTGATGATCGGGTGTTATAGATTCTACGTGTGCATACAACGGGTGAAAACCAGATTTGCACATGCGAATACTGAGGTTATACTTTACGAGCCTAGCATGTACAGACATGGTCTCGAAAATTCTTCATGATATGATAATATTATGAGTGAAATTGTTCATCATAGTAAAAGGTTACTAATAGTGAAATCCGGAACACTTGTCATATGATGATCAACTTCAAAGTAAGAACCTCAAGGATATTGGTATTTGACCAACAAACCTAGAAGTTATTGATGTTGAAGTGTTTTTCTGAATAATGAGGAAAGCTAAAAGAGAAACTACAAAAAGAGTATTGGCAGAAAGAAAGAAAAGACTAGAAAGTCTAGCTCAGGTGTATATAAATGATATACATGTTATGAATGTATTCCTTGTTTGGTCACACAATGAAATTCTTGGGTATTAGTACCATATTGGTTGGTATGAAGTGTCATACAAAACAACGCAATACAAGAATACAATGGCCTAAGTGACTGACAAGGAATATGATAGGAATGCACGTCTGGAACAAAAATAAAGTGTTATTATGTTCATCGTTGGCATTCTATCTAGCCCTTAGAATTTATAATAAAGAACTTAATAATTGTTAGTTTTCTCTGGTCAAATAAAAACAATGAGTTGTTCAAATTATGACATTACTCCATGTACGATGGATAAGTTATTATAAATCTTAATGGTGAATCGCACATACATAATTACTGACACTAAAATGTCATAAGGCAAATGATTAAGAATTCCACTTATTTGTGGAACCGCCATTTAGGTCATGTTAGAAAGGAACGCATGAAGGAACTCCATGCAAATGGATTTTTGGAGTCATTTGATTTTTTGAATAGTTTGACGCTTGCAAATCTTTTCTAAAGAGAATGACTAAAATACCGTTCATAGGCCAAGAGTTGAACGGGCAACTAACTTAGTGGAAAAATACATGATGATGTATGTGATTCACTGGGCATAGTTGTGTGCGGGAGATTCTTCTACTTCATGAAAACTTCCAACGATGAATTGAGTATATATGTGTGGATATATTCAATAAGGAAGAAGTTTGAAACATTTGAATAGATTCAAATAAATTTCAGCATGAAGTGGAAATCATCGTAATAGAAAAATCAAATATCTATGATTGGATCATGGTGGAAATATTTGAATTACGAGTTTTAGTGAACATCTAAGAGAGTTATGAAATTGTTCTACAACTCATGTTTCTTGGAGTATCATAGTGATGATGAAGTATCCGAGAGATGTATCCAAACCTTGTTGGATCAATGATGAGATAAAATATTGATGCCATTATATTTTTGTGGATTATGCTTTAGTGACTTCCACTTTTACACCGAATAGAGCATCATCATGATCCGTTGAAATGACACCATACGATTTATGGCATGGGTATAAACCCTAATAGTCTTTTCTTTAAATTTTGGTCTAAAAGTTTACAACCAAAATCGGATGAATGTCTTTGTTGGTTATCCCAAAGAATTAATTGGGAATTCTTTCCACTATGAAGTAAAAGACAAAAGTGTTTGTTAATGTTACTTGCTTATTTCCAAGAAATTGTTTTCTAGCGAAGTATTTGAGTGGGAGGACAATAGAACTTGATAAGGTTTATGAACCCGAGCATAATGATCGTAGTAGCGCAGCATCGGAATTGATTCCGAAGCGGCCACGACGATCATGGCTCCCATGTCTACAAAATGTTATAGTCATGGAGATCGAAGTACTTATTGAATCTTGTAGGTATGGTTTACTTTGTGATCAAATAAATGATTTGTGAACAAAGGATTTTTTTTGAACAATGATAAACCAACTACATACAAAGAAGTTATGATGGGCCCTGACTCCGTTAAAATGGCTATACGCCATGAAATCCAAGATAGATGAATACTTTTTCAAAGTAAATGGATCTATAAAATTGATCTACTTGGATGGAATATCTTTGAATAAGCTCGACTTGTCGAAAAATTGTTTACGACAAAGTTCAAAGAGTTGACTACGATAAGATTAGATCTTCCGTAGCAATGCTTATAGTCTATGTGGATTATTCTAGTAATCGCTACATATTTCTTTCATGAGATATGATAGTAGGATGGCAAAATACATTACTTAACGAAGTGTGTATTAAAGGTGTATACAAGATACAACAAATTATTTTGCTAGTCCGTGGAATACTAGATAGGTAAACAAACTTCAATTGGATGAAGTGAGTATCGCGGAGTTGGAATCTTCACCGGATGAAATAGTCAAAGAGTTTTTGATTTCATCAGAAACGATGAAGATGCTTGCATTTGCAAGAAATTAAGTGGGAGCGCTGAGACATATTTATAACACTTTATGTTGATTACATATAGTTGGTTATAAATAATGTAATTATATACTTGATTAAAAGGTTTCATTGAGAAATAATTTCTATGAAAGAATATGGACTGAAACATATTTAGTGTCAAGATCTATGAAGATAGATTGAAACACATAATAAGTTTAAGTCAAAGTACATAGAAAGGATATTGAAGTAGTTCAATATAGAAATATTAAGAAAATGTTCTTGTCATATGAAGTTTTAACAAGACTTGAGTGTATCTGACACTCAATGAGTAAAAACACATGAGTGATTTTAGATCACAATTAATATGTACACAATCAGATGTCCTGTGCTCTAAAATGTTAGGAGCATTGATGCGTGTAGTTGACATGTCCGTTGGGAACCCCAAGAGGAAGGTGTGATGCGCACAGCGACAAGTTTCCCTCAGTAAGAAACCAAGGTTTAATCGAACCGGTAGGAGTCAAGAAGCACGTTGAAGGTTGATGGCGGCGGGATGTAGTGCGGCGCAACACCGGAGATTCCGGCGCCAACGTGGAACCCGCACAACACAACCAAAGTACTTTGCCCCAACGAAACGAGTGAGGTTGTCAATCTCACCGGCTTGCTCGTAACAAAGGGTTAACCGTATTGTGTGGAAGATGATTGTTTGCGGACAAAACAATGAAACAAGTATTGCAAGCAGATTTGTATTTTAGTATTAAAAGAATGGACCGGGGTCCACAGTTCACTAGAGGTGTCTCTCCCATAAGATAAAAGCATGTTGGGTGAACAAATTACAGTCGGGCAATTGACAAATAGAGAGGGCATAACAATGCACATACATGACATGATAAGTATAGTGAGATTTAATTGGGCATTACGACAAAGTACATAGACCGCCATCCAACTGCATCTATGCCTAAAAGTCCACCTTCAGGTTATCGTCCGAACCCCTTCCAGTATTAAGTTGCAAAGCAACGTACAATTGCATTAAGTATGGTGTGTAATGTAATCAACAACTACATCCTCGGACATAGCGCCAATGTTTTATCCCTAGTGGAAACAAGCACAACACAACCTTAGAACTTTCTCGTCACCGTACCGTGTGTCAATGCAGGCATGAACCCACTATCGAGCATAAATACTCCCTCTTGGAGTTAAAAGCAAAAACTTGGACAGAGCCTCTACTAGTAACGGAGAGCATGCAAGATCATAAACAACACATATGTAATAACTTGATAATTAACATGACATGGTATTCTCTATCCATCGGATCCCGACAAACACAACATAGAGTATTACAGATAGATGATCTTGATCATGTTAGGCAGCTCACAAGATCCAACAATGAAGCACAATGAGGAGAAGACAACCATCTAGCTACTGCTATGGACCCATAGTCCAGGGGTGAACTACTCACTCATCACTCCGGAGGCGACCATGGCGGTGTAGAGTCCTCCGGGAGATGAATCCCCTCTCCGGCAGGGTGTCGGAGGAGATCTCCAGAATCCCCCGAGATGGGATCGGCGGCGGCGGCGTCTCTGGAAGGTTTTCCGTATCGTGGTTTTTCGCATCAGGGGTTTCGCGACGGAGGCTTTAAGTAGGCGGAAGGGCGAGTCGGGGGCCCGACGAGGGGCCCACACCATAGGGCGGCGCGGGCCCCCCCTTGGCCGCGCCGCCATGTGGTGTCGCCACCTCGTGGCCCCACTTCGTATGTTCTTCGGTCTTCTGGAAGGTTCGTGGCAAAATAGGCCCCTGGGTCTTCGTTTCGTCTAATTCCGAGAATATTTTGTTACTAGGATTTCTGAAACCAAAAACAGCAGAAAAACAGAACCGGCACTTCGGCATCTTGTTAATAGGTTAGTTCCAGAAAATGCACGAATATGACATAAAGTGTGCATAAAACATGTAGGTATCATCAATAATATGGCATAGAACATAAGAAATTATCGATACGTCGGAGACGTATCAAGCATATACCAGAATGATTCATGTGATGATCATTGGACAAACAGTAAGAATATCCCCGTGTGCTTTAGAAGAACCAAGGATACATATATAGTTTTATATGAGGTAATGACAAACAAATCGCCGTAAGGTGTTGCACCGATATTGGTTTGGTCACATATAAAAATAAATCTCAATCTCAATTAGGCTAAGTGTTATTTAAAAGGTAGCACAATGCTAGATTTAGAAGAGTTCTAAAATATTGTGACGGATTCTACAAAAGTAGGCAGAGTATGTCATTGTTTTGACAATGATTGAGGATGTTAAGTCAAGAAGTTCTTTGTTAACTTGGTGTAGTTCCGATAGTATCAGAACTTTGAAGCTATATTGTGTATGACAATATTAGTGACATATTTCAGACCGCGGAATTAAGGTTCCACCAGAAGACCAAACATATTTGATGCCGACTCATTTGGAAAATGAGTGATGCGTTGAGACGCAAATGAATTGAAAAATACATACGTTTCTGAGCATGTCAGATCCGTTGACTAAAACTTCTCCCATGAGAAAAACATGATAAAGCACCGGAAGGCCAAGGTATTATATCTTTACATATGTAAACTAGATTATTGACTCTAGTGCAAGTGGGAGACTGTTGGAGATATGCCCAAGAGGCAATACTAAAATGGTTATTATAACATATCTTTGTGTTTATGATAATGTTTATATACCATGCTATAATTGTATTAACTGAAACAGTGATACATGTGTGTTATGTAAACAACAAGGAGTCCCTAGTAAGCCTCTTGTATAACTAGCTTGTTGATTAATAGATGATCATGGTTTCGTGATCATGAACATTGGACGTTATTAATAACAAGATTATGTCATTATATGAATGATGTAATGGACACACCCAATTAAGCGTAGCATAAGATCACGTCATTAAGTTATTTGCTATAAGCTTTCGATACATAGTTACCTAGTCCTTTCGACCATGAGATCATGTAAATCACTTATACCGGAAAGGTACTTTGATTACATCAAACGCCACTGCATAAATGGGTGGTTATAAAGGTGGGATTAAGTATCCGGAAAGTATGAGTTGAGGCATATGGATGAACAGTGGGATTTTTCCATCCCGATGACGGATAGATATACTATGGGCCCTCTCGGTGGAATGTCGTCTAAATAGCTTGCAAGCATATGAATGGTTCATAAGAGACCACATACCACGGTACGAGTAAAGAGTACTTGTCATGAGACGAGGTTGAACGAGGTATAGAGATACCGATGATCAAACCTCGGACAAGTAAAATATCGCGTGACAAAGGGAATCGGTATCATATGTAAATGGTTCAGTCGATCACTAAAGTCATCGTTGAATATGTGGGAGCCATTATGGATCTCCGGATCCCGCTATTGGTTATTGGTCGGAGAGAAGTCTCAACCATGTCTACATAGTTCGCGAACCGTAGGGTGACACACTTAAGGTTTGATGTCGTTTAAGTAGATATGGAATATGGAATGGAGTTCGAAGTTTTGTTCGGAGTCTCGGATGGGATCCAGGACATCACGAGGAGTTCCGGAATGGTCCGGAGAATAAGATTCATATATAGGAAGTCACTTTCCAAGTTTGGAAATGATCCGGTGAATTTATGGAAGGTGGTTTCTAGAATTATCCGGAATAAATCACTATGGAAGGAGGAGTCCCGGAGGGACTCCACAAACCCTAACCAGCCAACCAAGTGGGAGGGTGGAGTCCATGGTGGACTCCACCTCCTTGGCCGGCCAAGTAAAGGGGGAAGGGGAGAGTCCCCGTCCCTCTAGGTTTCGTCCATAAGGCAGCTTTTTCGTTGGGGTCTTATTCGAAGATTTTGGGCAAACCCTTGGGGTTCCACCTATATAATGAGGAGGAGAGGGAGGGGCTGCCCATGGCTTGGCCGCACCACCCCTGCCCCCTTGAGGCCGGCGCCCATAGCCCCCTCTCCCCAAATCCTAGCCTCCCCTCCTCCACATACAAACTCCCGCAGCCGCATAGGCGAAGCCCTCGCCGGAGTTCTCCACCACCACCGCCACCACGCCGTCGTGCTGCCGGGATTCCGAGGAGGATCTACTACTTCCGCTGCCCGCTGGAACGGGGAGAAGGACGTCGTCTTCATCAACACCGAACGTGTGACCGAGTACGGAGGTGCTGCCCGATTGTGGCACCGTCAAGATCTTCTACGCGCTTTTGAAAGCGGCAAGTGATCGTCTACCGCAGCAACGAGAGCCTCCTCTTGTAGGCTTTGGAAATCTTCAAGGGTTAGTCTCATTCATCCCCTCGTTGCTCCCATCTTCTAGATTGCATCTTGGCTTGGATTTGCGTTCTCGCGGTAGGAAATTTTTGTTTTCTATGCTACGAATCCCTACAGTGGTATCAGAGCCGTGTCTATGCATAGATGGTTGCACGAGTAGAACACAATTGTTTTGTGGGCGTTGATGCTTATGTTGTCTTTAGTTTGAGTACTTTGCATCTTTGTGGCATAGTGGGATGAAGCGGCTCGGGCTAACTTTACATGACCGCGTTCATGAGATTTGCTCCACGCTCGACATGCAACTTGTATTGCATAAGTGGCTTTGCAGGTGTCTGTCTCTCCTACTATAGTGAAGATTCAATTTACTCTTCTATTGACAACACTAGTATCACCGTTGTGGTTCATGTTCGTAGGTAGATAAGATCTCACTCGAAAACCCTAAACCACGTAAAATATGCAAACCAAATTAGAGACGTCTAACTTGTTTTTGCAGGGTTTGGTGATGTGATATGGCCATAATGTGATGATGAATATGTATGAGATGATCATTATTGTATTGTGGCAACCGGAAGGAGCCTTATGGTTGTCTTTAAATTTCATGTTGAGTAGTATTTCAAAGTAGTTGTAATAGTTGCTACATGAGGTGAACAACCTGGCGAACTGAAACAACTTTCTTTTCTAGCCAGAGGAAAAGAAAGTCTCATGTTGCTCCTCAGAAAACGCGTATAGTGGCCTTCGTAATATTTTTGCAAGTTATAAAATATTTAAAAATAATTCTGGAAATTGACAATAATACATCTCACAATCCTGGAAAATCTCAACCCAAACTTCTTTTTATTTTTGGCTGGATAAAAAAACAAAATCCGATATGTTTTAGAGATTTGAAAATGTACTACTCAGATCTACACTTTTTTATTTTTGTGTAGCTCAAAATATAAAGTATTTGGAGTTGGTTTTTGCATGTTTGTGGGATACAACATCAACTACATACATATTTTTTCCTAGATTTTTTGGAGCTTAAAAATATTTTTTCTTGAAACCGAGAGCACTGATGCTCATGTGCACTAAATCTATGTCTAGCATTGTGAGCTTATAGAACTTCTTTAAAAAATCCTAGAATGGTCTATGAAAAAGCTTGTCATTTACCTGTAGAATTAGAACACAAAGCTAGGTGAGCCGTTAAGGAGCTTAACTTTGATTTTAAAACTGTGGGAGAAAAGAGAATCCTAGACATAAATTTACTAGATGAATGGAGAAATGAAGCTTATGAAAGTGCGAGGTTGTTTAAACAAAAGGTTAAAATTTGGCATGATAGAAGGATAAAGAGGAAGGAATTCAAAGTAGGAGACCAAGTGTTATTGTTCAACCCTCGTTTCAAGTTCCCTACAGGTTAACTAGCATCAAGATGGTGGGGTCCATTGGTTGTGTAGGAGGTGTATCGCTCCGAAGCCATCCGTCTCCATGGAGATTCACGTTGTTAATGCACAACGTCTTAAGAATTATATTTCAGGAGAACACTTCATTGGAAATGTGGAGGAGTTACATCTCCGGGCTCCGAAAGATCTCATCACCGAGAATTTCCTTCCGCGGACATCGAAAACCAATAAAAATTAAAATCTAGTACGTAGCAATCTAAGAATCTTTTAATATTTTAGGATAGTTACTTTTTTGCAAAATAAGGAATATTCTCAAAAGATTTAGTATAAATGGAGTCACGAGGAGTGAAAGAGGTCGGTGGCGCGGCCCAACTTTCGGCCACGCCACCCGTGCTCGTTCGGACCTAGGACTTCCTTTCCGCCACATTTTCGACTCAAACTCTTAGTTTTTACCTAAAACCCATCAATATATACCCCTCTCGCCGATCTAATCTCGCATCGAGTATTTTTCAAGAGAACCTTGTTTTCGACCCCGTTTTCGGATCTAGCCTTTACTTGAAGTCATATCTTCACGGTGGAGCACCCCCGTTGGAGGATTCCCATGTGCTTCAACAAGGAGCTCTTGGTGGAGTTTGCCACCAAGGGAGGAGCCTTCGAAGGAGGAGGAAGGATCTCTAAAAGGTGGAGCATGGAGGGCTCAACATGAAGAAAGGGCGAGAATGATGAAGGAAATCGAAGGATCTAAACTTTGAAGCTTGACTAACTCCGAGCTGCAGGCACAGATTGATATTCTTCATCAGCAAATAGCTGATGAAGGAAAGCACTTCTCTGGTTCTCGCCATCATATTAAGCTATTGCAGGACTATGAAGAGGTGGTGAATGTCAAGTACATCAGGAATATGGAGACCGGTTCTGCAACTTGTATGGAGACCATTGAAAGGTTGGAGGAGAAGGCCAAGTGGTACAAGACCAAGTGGATGGAACAAGTTGAAGCCAATCGGAGGTTGCATACAGCCTTGACAAGCATTAGAAGTTTAACCGATGATGAGATCATGAAGCTTGAAGATCTACATCAACACTCAAGCTTGGGGGAGTTATATCAAGTCTTTTTTGCTTTTTAGTTTATCGTATCATCTTTAGTTCATCATCTTAGTTCGATCTTTGCTTTCATCTAGTAGTATGAAGTCTCTTATAGTTTAGAGAGCTCTTAGAGCATTATCATCTATCTTTGGTCAAGTGGTTTTTAATGAAATTGAAAGTATGGTGTCATCCATGATTCTTTTGTACGAGAGATTTATGGGTAACACTCATGCAGATGTGTTCCTCATATTTAGAAATTCCAATCACATCTTACCTTGAATTTAATTAACTTGAACATGTTGGACAAGCATTGAATTTTGTAAGTATGAATTGCAACAAATGAAAGATCCATGCAACCAATACTAAGTATTATACGAAAACTAAAAATATCTTGAAGTTGTGTTGGAGATATGGTCTTGGAGAACCAATAGTTAGGAAGAGGAGATGACAAGGAAGTATGAGATATTCTTGTGATAGCTGGTAATCAACGGGTAAATTGATGTCATGGATATTTCAATACATATGCTCGAACAAGTTTGTGAATGAAAAGGTCGGTACCCGAGGATTCGGTAGCCATGGAAAGTGAACGACAAAGGTGGATGTAAAGCATACGACATGATTGAAAGATCGATGAATAAGGTTTATACTGGTTACTAAGGGGAAAGACTATTAATTAATCATAAAATTGAAAAAGCAAATTAAAGTGTTTGACGAACATCGAACTTCATGCTCTTCTTGTCAATTAGAAATTCCTCTTCTTGTAACAAGTTGATCTATGAGAGTTTATCTTCGGTAAAAGGCAGAGTAAATGAAGAACAAACTGGTAAAAGGCCAATCAAAGAAGTGATCTATATTTATAGACACACATGAAGCATTGTTCAATAGTCCAACATGCAATGGTTGATCTTGTTCAAACAGTAAGAAGTAATTGCTAGAGTTTCTATTTATGAATTTCATATTTGTATGATTTGTGGTTCATAAATATTTCTTTACAATTGAATATGCATAAGTTGATGATACAATGCTCATATTTCTTTTATCAACCATAAGCTCATTGATGCATGATATGATCTATTCCCTTATTTGCTCAAGGACGAGGAAAGGTTTAAGCTTGGGGGAGTTGATACATGCATTTTGCATCATCATTATTGCCACATATATGATTAGTTCTCATTGTTATTTGCCTTCATACATTGTTATTTATGCATTTTCAGATGATTTCCGAGACTTTCCTCCAAAGCCCCTCTCTTTGGTATTAAATTCCTAGGAGGCAGAAAACTTTATTTTTTGTATTTTATTTATTTCAGGACTTTCTGGATCGCAAAAAATAAAGGAAAAAAATACCTAATCATTTTTTCACCCGAAGAAAGGCCGTGAGCGAAAGAATCACGCGAGAGGGGCCACGAGGTGCGAACGGCACCAGGTGGTGCCGCCAGACAGGGGCCGCGCACCCATGGTCATTTGTGCCTCGAGCATCGCCTTGGGCCCCCTTTTATTCTAGATGCTCTGTTTCGCCCAATAACCTAAGCCATATTTTTCCCGAGATTTCTTGAGGCGGCGGCGGAGGCGAAAGTCCTCTCCTACTCCGGGAGAGGGCAGATCCCGCCGCACCGGTGCGTCGGGTGAAGGGGAAATCGACGCCATCGACATCCCCACTTCTCTTTCGCTTGGGAGGAGGCATCTCCATCAACATCTCCACCAGCACCATGATGGTGCTTGACGTAGCGTAGATTTCACACCGTTGAGGAACCCCAAGAGGAAGGTATGATGAGCACGAGCAACAAGTTTTCCCTCAGTAAGAAACCAAGGTTTAATCAATAAGTAGGAGAAAGGCGTGACTTCTGAAGGTGTTGCTAGCTTACTATTGACAGGGCACACTACCGGCGTCAGCAACAACGTGGAACCTGCACACAACACAACCAAAATACTTTGCCCCAACTTATAGTGAGGTTGTCAATCTTGTTGGAGATATGCCCAAGAAGCAATAATAAAATGGTTATTATAATATATCTTTGTGTTTATGATAATGTTTATATACCATGCTATAATTGTATTAACCGAAACATTGATACATGTGTGTTATGTAAACAACAAGGAGTCCCTAGTAAGCCTCTTGTATAACTAGCTTGTTGATTAATAGATGATCATGGTTTCGTGATCATGAACATTGGATGTTATTAATAACAAGATTATGTCATTATATGAATGATGTAATGGACACACCCAATTAAGCGTAGCATAAGATCACGTCATTAAGTTATTTGCTATAAGCTTTCGATACATAGTTACCTAGTCCTTTCGACCATGAGATCATGTAAATCACTTATACCGGAAAGGTACTTTGATTACATCAAACGCCACTACGTAAATGGGTGGTTATAAAGGTGGGATTAAGTATCCGGAAAGTATGAGTTGAGGCATATGGATCAACAGTGGGATTTGTCCATCCCGATGACGGATAGATATACTCCGGGCCCTCTCGGTGGAATGTCGTCTAAATAGCTTGCAAGCATATGAATGGTTCATAAGAGACCACATACCACGGTACGAGTAAAGAGTACTTGTCATGAGACGAGGTTGAACGAGGTATAGAGATACCGATGATCAAACCTCGGACAAGTAAAATATCGCGTGACAAAGGGAATCGGTATCATATGTAAATGGTTCAGTCGATCACTAAAGTCATCGTTGAATATGTGGGAGCCATTATGGATCTCCGGATCCCGCTATTGGTTATTGGTCGGAGAGAAGTCTCAACCATGTCTACATAGTTCGCGAACCGTAGGGTGACACACTTAAGGTTTGATGTCGTTTAAGTAGATATGGAATATGGAATGGAGTTCGAAGTTTTGTTCGGAGTCTCGGATGGGATCCAGGACATCACGAGGAGTTCCGGAATGGTCCGGAGAATAAGATTCATATATAGGAAGTCACTTTCCAAGTTTGGAAATGATCCGGTGAATTTATGGAAGGTGGTTTCTAGAATTATCCGGAATAAATCACTATGGAAGGAGGAGTCCCGGAGGGACTCCACAAACCCTAACCAGCCAACCAAGTGGGAGGGTGGAGTCCACCATGGTGGACTCCACCTCCTTGGCCGGCCAAGTAAAGGGGGGAAGGGGAGAGTCCCTGTCCCTCTAGGTTTCGTCCATAAGGCAGTTTTTCTGTTGGGGTCTTATTCGAAGATTTTGGGCAAACCCTTGGGGTTCCACCTATATAATGAGGAGGAGAGGGAGGGGGCTGCCCATGGCTTGGCCGCACCACCCCTGCCCCTTTGAGGCCGGCGCCCATAGCCCCCTCTCCCCAAATCCTAGCCTCCCCTCCTCCACATACAAACTCCCGCAGCGCATAGGCGAAGCCCTGCCGGAGTTCTCCACCACCACCGCCACCACGCCGTCGTGATGCCGGGATTCCGAGGAGGATCTACTACTTCCGCTGCCCGCTGGAACGGGGAGAAGGACGTCGTCTTCATCAACACCGAACGTGTGACCGAGTACGGAGGTGCTGCCCGATTGTGGCACCGTCAAGATCTTCTACGCGCTTTTGAAAGCGGCAAGTGATCGTCTACCGCAGCAACGAGAGCCTCCTCTTGTAGGCTTTAGAAATCTTCAAGGGTTAGTCTCGTTCATCCCCTCGTTGCTCCCATCTTCTAGATTGCATCTTGGCTTGGATTGCGTTCTCGCGGTAGGAATTTTTTTGTTTTCTATGCTACGAATCCCTACAAATCTCACCGGTTTTGCTGAACACAAAGGATTAAATGTATCGAGTGGAAAGAGATGTTTCCAGTGGAATTAAAGAGAACAGTGCTTGCAGAAAGTAAATAGAACAGGATTGCAGTAGTTGAATTTATCAGTGTAAAAGAAAGGACCGGGTTCCACGTTTCACTAGAGGTGTCTCTCCACAAAGATAAGTAACATGCTGGGTGAACAAATTACAGCTGGGCAATTGACAGAATAAAGAACATACATTACAATATGATTACTGTGAGTTTCGTTTGGGCATTACAACATAATACATAGACCATAATCCAACTGCGTCTATTACTAATAATCCACCTTCCGGTTATCATCCGAACCTCTTCCAGTATTAAGTTGCAAGCAACAGATTATCTCAGTAAGCAATGTGTGTAAAGTAAACAATATAATTACCCTTGGATAAAACATTGTTGTTTTCTCCCTAGTAGAAATAGCACATCTACAATCTTAGAATTTATTGTCACTCTTCTAGAAAACTAGAGGCATGAACCTACTATCGAGCATAAATACTCCCTCTTGGAGTCACAAGCATTTACTTGGCCAGAGTATCTACTAGCAACGGAGAGCATGCAAGATCAAAAATAACATATGACAAGTATATATAATCGATCTCAACATAGTATTGAATATTCATTGGATCCCAGCAAACACAACATGTAACATTACATAAGGATGATCTTGATCATGTTAGGCAGCTCACAAGATCTAAACACGAGGCACAAATTGGAGAAGACAACCATCTAGCTACTGATATGGACCCATAGTCCAAGGATGAACTACTCACGCATCACTTCGGAGGCAAGCATGGCGATGTAGAGGCCTCCGGTGATGATCTCCCCCTCCGGCAGGGTGCCGGGAAGAGCTTCAGAACCCTCCCGACCTAGGGTATGCGATGGCGGCCGCGAAAGAACTTTTTGTGGATGGAGGCTCGGATATTTATGTTTTTCCCGAGATCGTGAATAACTAGGCGGAAGGGCGAGGTCGGTGGCCACCTAGGGGGCCCACACCACCCCTTGGCGCGGGCCCACCCTTGGCCGCGCCATGGGGTGGTCTGGCCGCCCGGTGGCGCCTCTTCGCCCTCCCCCCCTCTGGAATCTGTCTTCGTTACGGTAAAATATTGACTTCGGCTTTTGTTTCGTCTAATTCCGAGAATACTTCCTGTACAACTTTTCTAAAATACAAAACAGCAGAAAACAGGGAACTAGCACTTTGGCGTCTTGTTAATAGGTTAGTGTCGGAAAATGTATAAAAGTGCAACGAAGTGTGAGAAAACATATATAAATTGGTGTAAAACAAGCATGGATCATCAAAAATTATAGATACGTTTGCAACATATCATACCATCACCACCACCATCTCCATCTACAAGAACGATGTCATCCCCCTCATAGTTTGTGTTGAATTGAACCCCGGATATTGTTTTCAGTGCTATTGCATGTTCGTGATTGGTACTTTGTCTTTTGGTGGGAATATTATATATTCAGATTGTGTTGGAACAATTATGCCTCTGGTCCATATCATGTTTGACACTTGTGAGTAGTTCCCCACGTTCCTGAGGGCATAGGATGATTTGGCTATGATTCCATATGATGTGCAATGAGTATTTAGTAAAGTTTTCTATCTTTTATGTTATTCTATGATAGTTTTATGCGAATGTTGACTGCATATTACTTCACCCATATGGGCTCATAGGTCTACACTTTTATGTAATGCATTAGTGTTGGAGGGGTCGGAATGACAGAAACCTTCTTCTGACACTATGGGTTGCATTAGAGGGGTTTATGTCGGGGACCCTAAATCTTATGGCTATGATGGGACATTTATGTCTTAAATATTCCTATACTTGCACATGAAAATGGCTCTAAGACCCATCATAAGGGGTGTATTTGCACATGCTTATGGCTGCCCCTAACTAAGGCTCCGCCCCTATTTGAATAAAGCTTGACAAGATACTTACCATGTTGTTTAGAACTCAGATGCTAGTGTATCCATGCCGCCCTCGGGAACTTTAGTCTCATATAAGCACACACACTGGACCTTGTCCTCTTGCTGCATAGAGGATTGGACTTTTCTCTCATCAAGAGCATTTACTTATTTGCTATTTACTTTCCATACTTCATTTTTTTGCAAACTATATACCCAAAACACCAAAACCATTACTTTACTATTGATGCTTTCTTGTTATTTCTGCTAACCAATACCTTCTGATCCTCAAGTGTTCGGCAACATTTCTATTTGAAAAGTACTACAATTGATCTCCTGCACTTGGGAGCCATCAGGAGGGGAATCCACTAGATCTAGATCTTGAAGAAATTTGGTGTTCCTCCTCCTATTTGTTCTTCCTCTCTTATTCCCCCAAATTTTTTTAGCTTTGTTTGAATTTGAGAGGTAAGGATTTGGCATCTTTGCGATGTTCTAGCCATTGCATTTGGTGCATTGGTTTGTCTTCTCCGTGTGATACATGGAGGTGAAAGTTCATGAGATATTCACTCCAGGAGCTTGTTCCAGAGCTTGTTCCTCTTGGGTATTGGACCCTAGAAGGCTTAGTGGTCTTTTTGGTGTTCTTGGGGCCTCCAATTAAGTTGTGGAGATTCCAAAAGTGTGAGGCCTTTGTGGCAATTTCTCGGGAGCCTCCAATTAGGTTGTGGAGATTTCCCCAAGCTTTGTGCGGGTTCGGTGACCACCCTCAAGGTTCCATAGTGTACCGAGGACTTCCATTTTGGTGGGAAGGCTCGAGGAGAATACAGTGAGGTCTTCGTGGCATTTGGGGGGCCCTTGTGCCTCCACACCGCTCCAACGAAGAGTAGCACTCGCAAGAGTGTGAACTTCGGGATACATCGTAGTCTCCACATCACCCCCATAATTCCTGTACCCGAGCTCTTTACTTATGCACTTTACTTTGTGATAGCCTTCGAGCTTGAAGTTATATATCTTTCTATCACATAGTTGCTTGTTTTTCTTAGCATAAGTTGTTGGTGCACATTGGTGAACCAAAGTTATATAATTTTTATGCTTGACAAATTGAATTGTAGTTTTTTCCGCATTTTGTTCAAGCCTTAATCGTAAATTATAAACCGCCTATTAACCCCCTCCAGGCGGCATCCATGTCCTTTCAGATATGTGGTTGCACCAACCCCGCCACAACTTACCCCTGGCATACCATATTTCTAGTACACCGGCAGTAGCCTTGTACCAATGGTGCAGCAAATAAATGGTACCAGTTATGCTGTAGGACTTATCCTACTAGTGTTTTTTTATCATCTTAATGTCTTTTGTGAACTACTACTTCATGATTCGCTTGTTTAATTGCTATCTATTCTTAATACTTGCTTACAGCTTGAGAAGAAATAATATTTCAAACTATGCAACTAATGATAACAAACTCCAAAGTCCATGTTGTTTTATGACCTTTATGCTCGAGGATGAGCATAACTTAAGCTTGGGATGTTAACACATGTAAAATGTATCCATGAACTTTGGTGTTTTTTATATGATATTCATTGATAATTGCATGATATATGAGATTTCCAACATGCTTTACATTGATATCGGTGATTTTGCATGAACCCCTCTTTTATTTGTTTCTGATTCCGTAGAACTGAAAAACCCTAATTTACATATTTTTGAGTTCCAAGGACCTTTCGGATGTCAAGTAGACCATTTTTTCCATGTCAGTTTTTCAGGAAATACCATTGAGAGAGAAAAAAGAAGTTGAGCTAGAGCTTAATGGGTCAGCTGGTGGGTCCCATGGCGTGGCCACCACCCTAGGTTGCGTCATGGGGGCCCACGACGCCTGGTGGCTCCAATAACCTCGTTCTTGATGCCCATGAAGTTGTCTTAACCTAAACCTGGCTATTTATATGTTTGATATCACGAAGCAATGATGACGATTCCGCGAAAAACAAAAACACTTAAACAAAGATAGACCTGTGGAAATTGGAGGGGAAAACACGCATCTGGAGTTGCCCCACCACCTCCATCAACATCGTCACCATTATCGCCATGATTGGAGTAGTCTGCCCTCGAACTATGCATTTGTGGAAGTATCTTGTATCATATCTCTCTATTTACTCCACTAATAAGAGCCACATGAGATTCCTACATGATTGTGGTCACATATGTATTATCTTGGTGGTGGATATTTTTTATGAGATGATTTATAAGATGTAATTGATATTTATGTGCTTGATTCTATTGTTCATCTAGTGACAAAACCTAAAGCGGCTTGTTTGCTCAAGATAGTATATTCTTATAAACATCATGTCAATGTTCTTAAGGAAGTACTCTACTATTTTACAAACTGGTTGAAGGAGTTTTCATAACTAAGGGAGTATTAGTGAGATGTGTTGCATCGTATCTATGCTAGGACGTGATGCACATATGAATGTGTATCTATGATTTCATCAAATATTTTATCACTTGTAACTTGTTATTTGAAGCTATATTCGTGCCACTATGATTATGAGAGAGATGTCAAGTGAAAACACGAACCCCAGCCCTTTTAATCCATAAGAAACACCTTTTGCTTTAATTTGCATGATCTTTTATTTTAAGTACTATTTAATTATGAAAATTCAAAAAATACTATTCCATTCATATTTACCTTTTTATCTTGGCTTTCCTATTTTCGTGCCCTCGGTTCCTTAGTTGTACTCAGTTTTCCCCAACTCCTTAGTTTTCCTCAGTTTTCCCAAGCCCTTGTCTGAAACCCGCAGAAGGAGCTCGGACAGTAGGATTCCCGTTTAGTTGACCGTTCCGTGCTGACATGTGGGCCCGCGTCATGTGGGGCCGCGTCGCGTGGGGCTGGTAGAAAGGGACCGCGTTTGGTTGTACGTGAGCAGGAGCTGGGTTCTGTCTCTCTCGGCCCAAATTGGCATTCCGTTTTAGGAGCACCTTTTCCCCCCTCTTTCTCTCTGTCTTTTTTCGCCAAATTATTATCAAATCTAGAGAAGCTTCCATTTCTGTCTTTCTTCAATTATTTGTGCCTTTTGGCCCTTGTTTTTGCCCAATATGGTAGCAAATCTAGTACTCCCTCTGGTCCATATTAATGACCTCACCAATCTTGGTTCATATGTACTCCCTTCGTGCATGTATATAAGATGTTTTGGTTTTTTCTTTAATTCATCTACTTTACTTTGTATCTAGTCTAGGTTTTAGTGTGTAGGTTCACTCTTTTTAGTTTGAATGCTGCCCACTCTAAAAACATCTAAAAAATCAAGTATAGTAGAATAGGGATAGATAAAAGGTAGACAATAAGCTGCATACAATAGCCAAAATAAGGTTCTTAGGTTCTCCACAACACCAACATATTAACAACAACAAAATAAAAAGTTGTTTTGCAGCAGCAGCACACATCCTGGACTCCGCCTACTCCATCTGGCTCCTCCTTCAGTTCTTGCTCTCCTGTCCCTTGATCTTGGGCACCTTGGTCTTGATCGGAGGCATGCACCCGGCGGAGATCTCCACCCGTTGGAAGTTGTGTAGGTGAATGCCGAGCGCCTTGTGCTTGGCGCGGAAGGAGTAGACGTTCACCGTAGCGCCGACCTTGTGGAAGGTCCTTCCGATGTCCTCGGCATGCGTGAGGAGGCAGTTGAAGTCAGTGCCGCCGAGTCTCCTAGTGCAGAAGGGGCACTTGTAGACACCTTTAGCGAAGTAGGAGGCGAACTGGCCGACCTGCAGCCTCCGCAGCACCTTCCGAGCCTTGGTGTGATGTTCCTCCGCGTCTCTGCCGACATCGCTGCCAGACACCTGATCCATATCAAACGGAAAGTATAAGTGAATGAGTTGCAACATAACAAAGTTAGGAAAAACAGAGGCAGCCTCAATTAGATTGAACACGATTATATATCTACAGGGACAGGGTTAGCGAACTGATACGTCTCCAACGTATCCATAATTTCTTATGTTCCATGCTAGTTTTATGACAATACCTACATGTTTTATTCATACTTTATATCATTTTGATGCATTTTCCGGTACTAACCTATTAACAAGATGCCGAAGCGCCGCTTCCGTTTTCTGCTGTTTTTGGTTTCAGAAATCCTACGCAGGAAATATTCTCGGAATTGGACGAAACAAAAGCCCACGGTCTTATTTTCCACGGAGCCTTCCAGAACATCGAAGGAGAGTCGGAGGCGGCCAGCAGGGGACCCACACCATAGGGGGCGCGGGCCCTAGCCCTGGCCGCGCCACCAGGTGGGGAGGCCACCCCCTGGCTCCTCCGAGGCCGCCCTTCCGCCTATATATTCTCCCCGTCGCGAAAACCCTAAAACATCCAGTCATATTCCACGAAGAGTTCCATAGCCGCCGCCATCGCGAAGACAAGTTTCGGGGGACAAAAGTCTCTATTCCGGCACGCTGTCGGGACGGGGAATTGCCCCCGGAGTCATCTCCATCGACACCACCGCCATCTTCATCGCCGTTGCTGTCTCCCATGATGAGGAGGGAGTAGTTCTCCCCCGAGACTGAGGGCTCTACCGGTAGCTATGTGGTTCATCTCTCTCTCCCATGATGTGATCTTTATGTGATCATGAGCTTTGTATCACTATTAATCTATGTGCTACTCTAGTGATGTTATTAAAGTAGTCTACTCCTCCTCCATGATGTAAAGAGGACAGTGTGTGCATCATGTAGTACTTGGCGTAGGCTATGATTGTAATCTCTTGTGGATTATGAAGTTAACTATTACTATGATAGTATTGATGTGATCTATTCCCCCTTTCATAGCTATTGTTGACAGTGTGTATGCTATGTTAGTACTCGGTCTAAATTGCAATGGTATTATCTTGGATTATGATTTGATGAGGATATCCCTATGAGTGGTGTTTGTCAAATACTTGATGAAATTTGAGTGGAGCTTTTGTAGCCGCTACGTGATTAGTGATTCCAATAAGAGAGTAATTCAGAGTAGCACAAGTGAAGAGAAGTTATTTATTTATTATGCGATCATTGTTGAGAGTGTCCACTAGTGAAAGTATGATCCCTAGGCCTTGTTTCTAAGCATTGAAACACCGTTTCCAACAAGTTCTGCTACATGTTCGCTTGCTGCCATTTTTATTTCAGATTGCAATTACTACTTGTATTTCACTATCTCTTCGCCGAACTAGTGCACCTATACATCTGACAAGTGTATTAGGTGTGTTGGGGACACAAGAGACTTCTTGTATCTTAATTGCACGGTTGCTTGAGAGGGATATCTTTGACCTCTACCTCCCCGAGTTCGATAAACCTTGGGTGATTCACTTAAGGGAAACTTGCCGCTGTTCTACAAACCTCTCGCTCTTGGAGGCCCAACACCGTCTACGGGAATAGAAGCGTGCGTAGACATCAAGCTATTTTCTGGCGCCGTTGCCGGGGAGGTAAGGTAAAAGGTATTCACATCCTCCGACTACTAAGCCATTTCCTAGCACTGTTGCCGGTGTGTGAGTGCTCGAAGTTATTTCCTTTAGATTCTGCAATTGCATCTTTGTGTTTCTTGTTTTTATTTTTCACTAGTTAGGCATAATGGAAAACAACAAATTTAGTGAGCTTTTTAATCTTTTTCCTGAGTTAAGACACGAATTGTTTGATGCGAAAATTAAAAAACCTATGGAACCTTATTTGCATGCTAGTAGCAATGTTATTAGTATGAACGCAATTACTTCTAATGCTATGGAAAAGTCTAAGCTTGGGGAAGCTAGTTTATATAAAAATAATCTCTTTTGCTCCTCAGCTTTGGAAGAAGTATTTTGCCTTGATAAAGCTTTGTCTCCAATATGTGGTGATTCGAATGATCCTTGTGATATTCCAAATCCACCTACTGAAAGTATTCCCTTCAAGATACCTATGAAAATTGTTGTACTTGCCATGAACAATTGCTATTTTAGAGATGGGACTGTTGTCGCGACCCCGGGGGTCGTAGGCTAGACAAACCCAGATCTCCATCTGGCATAAGCCTAACCTAGATCTCCAGGGCCTACAGGGTGAGAATCGGTAACACAACAGTGACTCTACGACTCAAAGAG
Organism: Lolium rigidum; assembly: GCF_022539505.1. Lineage (NCBI taxonomy): Eukaryota > Viridiplantae > Streptophyta > Magnoliopsida > Poales > Poaceae > Lolium > Lolium rigidum. The sequence goes on along the minus strand of NC_061512.1, from coordinate 59,224,949 downwards.
TAATACAAGCTCATACCTGAGCGAAAAACCGAAGTATTACAAGCAGAGGTCACTGACCTGACATTACATCAATCAACGGAAGCGAAGTTATGCTATTCTAAATAGCAAGATAGCAAAAGGCCTAAGAGGCCAGGAGCATAACGGCGACGTCCCAGCCCATAGATTCCAGTGCCGCCACCCGGGAATCCCAAGCTACTCGTCGATGTCGACCTAGAAACCACCATTTGTTGGAGCGACTTCGTCCGAAACAAAGCTCGCAAAGCTGAGTACAGGGACTCAGCAAGACTTAGTACAACCTCGTTAGCAAAGCGGGTATGCGAGGCTTTATGTGGAGCTTATTTTGCGGAAAGCCAGCTTTTCCTTTATAAACAAGAGGGAGCGGAAGCTCGTCTATTCGGATCATTTTAAAAGGGGATAAGAGAGCGATATCTCTAGCTCTACCGATCATCATATTGAATCCACCGAATCTTCATCATCGACTGAACCTATCAACTAGGAGCACCCCCTCGATACCCCGAGGAGGGATCCTTATCACACATTGATTCCAAGTTTTACGATTAGGTTAAAGTTGTCTATGATCACGAATCCATCACCAAGTCGTCCGTAACCGTGGACACGGCTTTTCGAAAAGATTTACCCCGCAGGGGTGTACAACTTTACCCACACGCGTCGACCGACTCTTAACGCCGCACATTAGCACACTTCCTTGGTGTGCCTGCAGAGGGTGGTCGACCAAAACCTTTCCCTTGCTTCGCCTATTCCATGAGTCAATCTAACTCGGGAACTCCGTCATCGTAGGTAGCCATTCTCCGAGGCGGTCCCGGTCATTGTGCGCAGGGATCCAGCTCAATGCCTCCAAGCATCCTTCACCCTAGCCACATTCCCTGTATGATGCACCTTTGAAAACCTTTTCCACGCCTTCTCCATGCAGAATGCCAAATGGAACTCGCAAACTAATTGACTCATGGGTAAGCTAGACAAGTTCGGGCCAAGGGGTTCCCATGGGCCCCGTGTGGCTGTACGCTCAGTCTTGGTTCCGAAGGCGAGAACCTCAGGTCCTAGTATCGGCGAGGACGAGTCAAATCACCACATCCCCATGTGGCGGCCCATCCAAGCCTTTAAACATGTTTATTATCATCACTGATCTTACCACGTAATCCTGCCATACTAGGTTCAATCGCAGCTCGATTCATCAACCGGATGGATCGAATTCGTTAACTAAGAATGGCTAAGCATATTCGATACAACGGCTCTAGCGATGCACACGAGCTCAAACCTAGTCTTGCCGGGAGCAATGGATCGAGTATTTAGGCTACAAGGATGGTAAATGCAACACACATAGGATAACTATATCTGCCGATAAAACATATTGGAATCGTATGCAATATGTAGGAACCAGAAGTAAAAGCATTTCGAAATCATAATATGAACCAGGCTAGGGCTTGCCTTTGTCCCTGACAAACCGATGTGGATCTTCGATGATCCCATGCTTGAATTGTTCGTCGGTGGACAAACATTGACCTTCGGTGCTGTCGATCTTCATCGTCTCGGCATGTGCTCTATCGATCGCGAAGAAGCAAACACCGGAAAGGTAAAGGAACAATCAACACATGGCATTGATGCAATGCGCATACAAGTATGATGATATGACATGTTAATTAGGTACTGAAATAACCCTAAGACATCATCAATTTAACTGGGTTTCGGCGAACTAGGGTTAGCAGTTCCGGAAACCTCAGAGGGGGTACAATTAGTTCTTATAAAAGAACTAGGGCTTAAAGTTTTTTAACAATGCATGATTTTGTAACCAAATTGTAGATCTCATTTTTCTGAAAATTTTGACATATTATACATATTTTTCTGATTTAAAATGAATAAGTTATGAATTTTACAAGTTTTATTCATTTTTAAATCATTTCTGAAAATTCTGGAAAACATTAAAATCCTGACAGACATGGACCCACATGTCATGGATTTATTCTTTTCCTAAATATTTCTAAAAATATTAAAAATCTGACAAAGGGGCCCACATGTCAATGTATTTTCATTTACAGAAAACAATAAAAATAAAAAGATAAAAGGGGCGGGCCCCACGGTGGTCAACCGCCGGTGGTCATCTCCGGCGGGCCGTGCCGGTGACCACACAGAGGCGGCGCTAGAGCACGCCCCTGGACGCGCGGAGCGGCGCGTTAGACGCGGGCGGATGCGGCGAGTCACCTGGTGGTGGCGGCATTGGCAGGGGGTGGCCGGAGCATCGCCGGCGACGAGCAGCCGCGGCGGTGCACGGTGGCGCGCGACGCGGGGCCAAACCAGAGGCGGAGGGAGAGGATGGAGGGGCTCGGGAGGATGGCGAGCTCACCCTGGAGTCGTGGAGCTCGTCGGCCAGGGCCGAGGAGGCCTGCAGCGCCGGCATCGGGCCGGTTGCCGGCGGCCGGACGTGCAGAAGAAGGGGATGTCCCCGTCGATTGGGGGCATCCCCGGCCGATTCCATTGGCCCGAAGATGGAGGAGGGCCCGGCGGAGCTCCAGGGCATCTCGGTGGAGCTCGAGGATGACCGGAGATGGCAGGGCAAGGTGGCGGCCGGAGCTACTGTAACCCTATTAGGGTTTTCCGGGCGCGAGAATGAGGAGGGGAAAGAGATGTGGGCGGCTAGGGTTCCGTGGCGGCGGCGCAGGGATATTTGTAGGCGGTCGGGGGCGGCGGCGAGCATCTTGGCGCCGGTCGGCAGCGGAGGTGCTGCCACCGAGCTGCTTCCCCCATCGTGGGGTTGAAGACGATGGGGTCTTTTGCAGAAACCCCCCTGGGGAATTTTCTGGGATGCGTGGGCTGCTGGTGGGTTGACTCGCCGGGCTGCGCAGGGGGAGGAGGGAGAGATAAGAGTTGGGCTGTGGCCCAATTTGAGAGGGAGGGTTTTCTTCTTCTCTCTTTTTTTCCCAAAAACTGTGTTTATTTTGTTTCAAACTTCTTTTGCTATTTGAAACTGTTTTGTATTTTTAAACTTTCTGAACTTTTCAAAATATCCATGGCCTTTAACATATAACAGAAATGCCATGTAACTTAGTTTCGAAATTTGCAACTACTTGAGCATTTGAAAAGAGAGGGAGGTTTGCATAACATTATGGTTTTCCAAAATTAACTAATGCAAATTTTCTTAGGAAAACAAGATGCTCATGAAATGATGCACAACAAACCCTAATCTAGGTTTAGCAAAAACAGGGATGTTACAGATCTATCCCCTTAAAAGAATCTCGTCCCGAGATTCCAAGGTAGGAATACGTAAAGTAACAAGGACTACACCGGTCTTCAACGATATTGTCGATACCACGACAATCTTATTTCTTGAAGAGGTTGATACATGACATCATGAAGAATTTGATCCACAACACCATGAAGAAGTTGATCCACCACACCATGAATAGCTCTTCATATTTCTTTCTTCACTCTAAAGGAAAGAGGGAATGACACTGGACGGTGGATCTTCACGAAGATCGAGTATCTCATGGTCAACTCATGGAAAGAGTGCTTAGAAACAACTCTTGAGCTGACAAACATGAAACACATCAAGGTAACGTAGGAGACGGAAGAAGTTTCAAATTTTGGTAGGAAATTGCTCCACGCTTGACAAGAATACGAAGGGACAAAGTAGCGAGGAGTTAAAATGCCTTTGATACCATAACAATACACTCTTAGCGATGGTGACTCGTAGAAGCACGGATGATTATCCAACGAGAGAAACTTTACATTTCAGAATCATAGTCACTCTTTTGGTATGGGCACATGAAACAGTTGTTGTTTCGTCAAAAGGCTGGGGGCCTAGATGACTGACGAATTCACACAACGTGTGAATTGATTCGAACCTCAGGTACAAACAACATGAAGGGGAGGAGCACTGGCTACTGAAGTGCTAAGGTTTATGATATAACTTCATGTTACTTGAACGAATAGACAACGGAGATTTGGCATCCTAAGAAAAGATACTTCTCCCAGGATTTGAACTTTGAATATGACAAGAGGAGTGCCGTTCGGTTAAAGCTTACTCAAAAGTACTCGGGTCACATATGGCTGACGAATTCACACAACGTGTGAATTAAAGAGAACTTCAAGTAAAATCCAAAGGCAAGGGAAGAAGTATTGTCGAACGACGTAGCAAGGATCACCGGGAGGTGAAACTTCTTCCCACGGAGTTGTTATCACCGGAGAAATGGTTTCGAGTGATTGACCGAGAAACATTTATCAACTCTGCTTCTAATGTTCTCCTTGATGTTCTAGACACCAATATCAGGCTTCTGAAAAGCCTTCAATAAGTCATCAAGTGAAGGTCAGACTTCAGATTTGAGAAGACATCATAAGGGCAACTCCTAGAATAAGTCGCTCAAGATCCTTATGGAGAACAGTTATTCTTGTTGATTTAAGAGATTCTGACATTAGAACTTCTGACTAGTTTGTGTTAACCACGACATCAATCTTGCCGGATTAACAAAGAGACCTATGTCACGAATCCTTGACAAACACTAACCATCATTGCCGCTTGAGATTCAGCTTAGGTTAGGTGTAAAGATATTTAAGACTCAGAATGTACGAATAGAAATTTGCAACTGCTACCACCAAGGTAAAGCTGCTAGATTCTCAAGATGGAGACTATAATGTCAAGCTCCCAAAACATTGAGCTAGATTGCGTAATCCATTTGGTTGCGATTGCCAAAAGGCAATTGCGCGCATATGAACTGCTTGCAATGAAACACAATTGAGTTCTGGTGGGGACATCGGAGAAGGTATTGAAGCTCTTAAGCTTCTTCTCATTCTTGAACAAACCAGTCAATGGCTTAGTGTCTATAGATGAACGTTTCAAGGAAGGGAGGTAACAACCTTCCATCTAAAGAATACTTCGCACATGCATGACTGATTTGCAATGATTCCCGAGGAAAACAAAGGGAACTCTACTCGGATCCACGGCGACATCTTCCAGCAAATGCACGTGAACCAGAGAGGGTCACTTCTAACATCTAGAACACATACTTCGTGATAACACAAAGATGGTTCTTAAAAGTTTCCAACATTACTGCTTGTTCAATATGAACCTCTTTGGGCATGGAGAAAATAAGAATGTCATCGATGGGCTCAACAACAAACTTATCAATATACTCCAATTAGAGACTCACAAGTTGCACGAACAAGGCAAGAGTATTGGTCGGGCTAAAGGACATGAAGATGTACTCAAGTGAAACACCATGAGTATAAACATCATCAAGATAGTCCTTAGAACTGAGTTTGATTTGAAGATAGCCCAAACTCAAATCAAAGATTGGGATGATAGCATTTCCATAAAGGAGATACTTCATGACTTCAACACGAACAAAACTATAAATCCCTTTAATAAGGATTAAGTACAGTAGAGCTCTTGTATTTCAACTCTCCAAGTTGTTGTTTAAGCTCAACCAGCTAGTTCAAGATATCCGGTACGGTTTCTTGGAGAAGAAGGGATTCACAGAATCAACGTACTCAGTTACCTGAGAACACGGTCATGTGACAACATGGCAATACTTCTGGAAATACAATCAGAATATCACGAACCACTGATATATCTCTAAGTTCGAGAGCGGAACTTGCTTTATAAGGAAAGCGATGTGGTCTTGAGAGTTTTGGCATGAACCTAACTCTTTGACCGAAGAAGGTGTGCCTAGATAACAGACTAGGGAACACAGTCAAACTTTGCTTAGTGATTGGTTAACAATCATGCTAAGAAGGACACAAACATCCCTGGATTTCAATGGAATGAAATTTCTAAGAATCTCGGATGGACACATCAATATATAAACCCCAACATTCCCAAGCACGGACAGCTCGGAAGAAGGGTGAGTAAAATTATCTGTGAGCACCACTTCATCAGTAAGGCCATGAGACTTAGCATGACCTATAGATATAAAAGTGTGTGATACTCTAAGGTAGAACAGAATAGAAGCTACATAAGCCTTCTAATCTGCGGATTACAACACTTTGACCGGGTCCTAGAAATGGACGAGGTACTGGAGTTTGTTTCTCCTAACATCTCAAAGTAGAATGTCTTCAAAGACCGCAAGAGTAACATGCACTAGAAGATTCCAATGCACAATTACCACTTGGCTGCTAACTAGCAGACAAAGGTCAGAAAGAACTAAAGAGAAGGAACATGAACAGGATCGGAAATCCTGAGATGTAGATGCACAAGATATCACTCTTGCGAAACTCATGCTGAAAACGGAAGTGTGGCGGAGTCATGGACATAGATGTGAGACTCACAAAGAGAACTCTTGTCGTGATCCATTTGATTCCATAAAAGAACCTCTGCCATAGCTAATGGTAGGAAAGATGTCTTGTTGCCGTAATTCAATCACGACAATGACCACAAGTTTGAAGGCTAGCTGGATTTGAAGTTAGCGATCCTAATGTATGGTTTGACCATGGACAACAGGGGTCAACGGAATGGATCTTGGGTTAAAGGTCAGCATCATGTACTGAGATTCACACTAAGAGAACCCAGCACAATCCGGGACCTTCGGTTAAACTCCAAGGGTTAAAACACGGAGAAAGGAGTAACTACTACCTGAGTGACACATAGTACACTGCGAGGTAGTAATCATGGTGTAACTTTCAAGAAGCCATACCTAGCTTCAGAAGTATCCAGGACAAAGGAAAGGAGGCGTCCAAGGTGAAAGGAGACCTCGAAGCCTAGAACAGAATGATGTGGAACCCACAAAATAGAGAGATCATGATGGAAAGGAATCTCTCGATCGAAACACAACAAAGAGAGAACAAGGAACAAACGAGAGTTTAGAGAAATCAACACTAGGTCAACTGGTTAAGAAACGACCTACCATTGAGGCACCTAAGTTTTGAAAGACCAGAAGAGATAATAAAACCTTCTCAAATCAACACAATAAGGTGACTCTAAATTAGAGCGATACCAGATAAGGAGTAAAAAGAATCCTAATCAGATTTTCGCAATTACTTTTAGCTTTCAAATAGTTTTCGCAAACACTAGACTCAACATCGACCAATGGAAAGGGTTTCCTACAGGCAGTCCTCGCTCCGATACCAAAACTCCGTCGCGACCCCGGGGTCGTAGGCTAGACAAACCCGCATCTCCATCCGGCATAAGCCTAACCTAGATCTCCAGGGCCTACAGGGTGAGAATCGGTAACACAACAGTGACTCTATGAATCAAAGAGTAATACAAGCTCATACCTGAGCGAAAAACCAAAGTATTACAAGCAGAGGTCACTGACCTGACATTTCATCAATCAACGGAAGCGAAGTTATGCTATTCTAAATAGCAAGATAGCAAAAGGCCTAAGAGGCCAGGAGCATAACGGCGACGTCCCAGCCCATAGATACCAGGCTGCCACATGGGAATCCCAAGCTACTCGTCGATGTCGACCTAGAAACCACCATTTGTTGGAGCGACTTCGTCTGAAACAAAGCATGCAAAGATGAGTACAGGGACTCAGCAAGACTTAGTACAACCTGTTAGCAAAGCGGGTATGCGAGGCTTTATGTGGAGCTTATTTTGCGGAAAGCCGCTTTTCCTTTATAAACAAGAGGGAGCGAAGCTCGTCTATTCGGATCATTTTAAAAGGGGATAAGAGAGCGATATCTCTAGCTCTACCGATCATCATATTGAATCCACCGAATCTTCATCATCACCTGAACCTATCAACTAGGAGCACCCCTCGATACCCCGAGGAGGGATCCTTATCACACATTGATTCCAAGTTTTACGATTAGGTTAAAGTTGTCTATGATCACAGTAATCCATCACCAAGTCGTCCGTAACCGTGGACACGGCTTTTCGAAAAGATTTACCCTGCAGGGGTGTACAACTTTACCCACACGCGCCGACCGACTCTTAACGCCAGTACATTAGCACACTTCCTTGGTGTGCCGGCAGAGGGTGGTCGACCAAAACCTTTCCCTTGCTTCGCCTATTCCATGAGTCAATCTAACTGGGGAACTCCGTCATCGTAGGTAGCCATTCTCCGAGGCGGTCCCGGTCATTGTGCGTAGGGGATCCAGTTCAATGCCTCCAAGCATCCTTCACCCTAGCCACATCCCCGTATGATGCACCTTTGAAAACCTTTTCCACGCCTTCTCCATGCAGTAATGCCAAATGGAACTCGCAAACTAATTGACTCATGGGTAAGCTAGACAAGTTCGGGCCAAGGGGTTCCCATGGGCCCCGTGTGGCCGTACGCTCGCCTTGGTTCCGAAGGCGAGAACCTCGAGTCCTAGTATCGGCGAGGACGAGTCAAATCACCACATCCCCATGTGGCGGCCCATCCAAGCCTTTAAACATGTTTATTATCATCACTGATCTTACCACGTAATCCTGCCATACTAGGTTCAATCGCAGCTCTGATTCATCAACCGGATGGATCAGAATTCGTTAACTAAGAATGGATAAGCATATTCGATACAACGGCTCTAGCGATGCACACGAGCTCAAACCTAGTCTTGCTGGGAGCAAGTGGATCGTAGTATTTAGGCTACAAGGATGGTAAATGCAACACACATAGGATAACTATATTCGCCGATAAAACATATTGGAATCGTATGCAATATGTAGGAACCAAGTAAAAGCATTTCGAAATCATAATATGAACCAGGCTAGGGCTTGCCTTTGTCCCCGACAAACCGATGTGGATCTTCGATGATCCCATGCTTGAATTGTTCGTCTGGTGGACAAACATTGACCTTCGCGTGCCGTCGATCTTCATCGTCTCGGCATGTGCTCTATCGATCGCGAAGAAGCAAACACTGGAAAGGTAAAGGAACAATCAACACATGGCATTGATGCAATGCGCATACAAGTATGATGATATGACATGTTAATTAGGTACTGAAATAACCCTAAGACATCATCAATTTAACTGGGTTTCGACGAACTAGGGTTAGCAGTTCGGAAAACCTCAGAGGGGGTACAATTAGTTCTTCTAAAACAACTAGGGTTTAAAGTTGTTTAACAATGCATGATTTTGTAACCAAATTGTATATCTCATTTTTCTGAAAATTTTGACATATTATACATATTTTTCTGATTTAAAATGAATAAGTTATGAACTTTACAAGTTTTATTCATTTTTAAATCATTTCTGAAAATTCTGGAAAACATTAAAATCCTGACAGACATGGACCCACATGTCATGGATTTATTCTTTTCCTAAATATTTCTAAAAATATTAAAAATCTGACAAAGGGGCCCACATGTCAATGTATTTTCATTTACAGAAAATAATAAAAATAAAAAGATAAAAGGGGCGGGCCCCACGGTGGTCAACCGCCGGTGGTCAACTCCGGCGGGCCGCGCCGGTGACCACGCAGAGGCGGAGCTAGAGCACGCCCCTGGATGCGCGGAGCGGCGAGTCACCTGGTGGTGGCGGCATTGGCATGGGGTGGCCGGAGCATCGCCGGCGACGAGCAGCCGCGGCGGTGCACGGTGGCGCGCGACGCGGGGCCAAACCAGAGGCGGAGGGAGAGGATGGAGGGGCTCGGGAGGATGGCGAGCTCACCCTGGAGTTGTGGAGCTCGTCGGCCAGGGCCGAGGAGGCCTGCAGCGCCGGCATCGGGCCGGTTGCCGGCGGCCGGACGTGGAGAAGAAGGGGATGTCCCCGTCGATTGGGGGCATCCCCGACCGATTCCTTTGGCCCGAAGATGGAGGAGGGCCCGGCGGAGCTCCAGGGCATCTCGGTGGAGCTCGAGGATGACCGGAGACGGCAGGGCAAGGTGGCGGCTGGAGCTACTGTAACCCTATTAGGGTTTTCCGGGCGCGAGAATGGGGAGGGGAAAGAGATGTGGGCGGCTAGGGTTCCGTGGCGGTGGCGCAGGGCTATTTGTAGGCGGTCGGGGGCGGCGGCGAGCATCTTGGCGCCGGCCGGCAGCGGAGGTGCTGCCACCGAGCTGCTTCCCCCATCGTGGGGTTGAAGACGATGGGGTCTTTTGCAGAAACCCCCCTGGGGAATTTTCTCGGGCTGCGTGGGCTGCCGGTGGGTTGACTCCGCCGGGCCGCGCAGGGGGAGGAGGGAGAGATAAGAGTTGGGATGTGGCCCAATTTGAGAGGGAGGGTTTTCTTCTTCTCTCTTTTTTCCCAAAAACTGTGTTTATTTTGTTTCATACTTCTTTTGCTATTTGAAACTGTTTTGTATTTTTTAAACTTTCCGAACTTTTCAAAATATCCATGGCCTTTAACATATAACAGAAATGCCATGTAACTTAGTTTTGAAATTTGCAACTACTTGAGCATTTGAAAAGAGAGGGAGGTTTGCATAACATTATGGTTTCCCAAAATTAACTAATGCAAATTTTCTTAGGAAAACATGATGCTCATGAAATGATGCACAACAAACCCTAATCTAGGTTTAGCAAAAACAGGGATGTTACAACTGTCCATCCTAGTGATCATTTACTCTTTATACATCAATTATGCGAGTTGTTCGAGAGTGCAGGTATTTCAAAGGACCAAGTTAAGAGGAAGCTATTCTCTATATCTCCGAAGGGCAGAGCTGCGGAATGGTATAAGATGCTGAAGAATGGTCGATCTATTGGTTGGGAGGAAATTGTACCTCTCTTTTATTCTAAATTTTATCCTCCTCATGAAGTGCATGTTGATAGGAATTACATTTATAACTTTTATCCTCGTGATGGAGAGAGTATTTCCCAAGCATGGGGGAGATTGAAGTCACTAATGCTCAAATGTCCCATTCATGAGCTCCCCCGTAATGTTATTATTAATAACTAGCACAAAACCCGTGCGTTGCTACGGTTCAATTATATAAGCCAAATGAACAAGTTTTTATTCTTCGCATATGTTTATTAAACTTGTACATTCATGATTCAAATGGCATGGATTTCTTGATTGATATGTCTTATGTATAGTCCTTGAATAACATCTTTTGCTTACTCAACACAAGCGATCCAACGAAATGCGAACCAGCTATATCTGGTACATTAACGTTTCAGTGGACATCATCGGTGGCAAACAAGCCGTCTTTCCGTTTTCTCGCACCGAAACAGATCCCATGTTCAGCGATAATCGTCCGTTGGGAGGTGATCACCTTTGGTACCGCGTGTCGCCGTGGCCGAGGGTATGATCCTAGAGGATGGCGTATGACTGCCAGAGCTGAACACTTGAAAAAAGGAGCATACCATAATCTGATGTTCACTACTACCTCCGTTTCAAGGAATAAGACGCACGCGTATTCCAAGACAAACTTTAACCATAAAAATTGCGCAACAAAATTTTGATTATATTATATGTAATTAGTATCATTGGATTCGTATTGAAAAGAACTTTTTAATGATACTAATTTCATACAAACAATCTTTATCTATTTGAATTAATTCTTGGTCAAACAAAAAAAAACACTTAAAACGAGAACGCCTTGTTCCTTGAAACGGAGATAGTATCATCGAACTGTACACAAAAACTAACTGAATAATAATAAAAAATGTGCGCCTCGACTGCAGCTACTGCTTTTCCCGTCCTTTAATCAATCCACAGTTCCACAAGTTTGATATAAACTGCGAGTGCTGATAGATTTTAACACCGAGTATATTGTATGAAACTACCAAACAATTATTACTACTCCATGTCCACAAGGGCAAAGAACTGAAAGACAAGGGCTTGTTTCAGAGGATTTCAGAGAGGCGACACGTTAACAGTAACAATCTTGTTGTCTGTCAGTTTCTGTAATCATATCTGACCAAAGCAGCAGTCAACGATTTCGGCAGACCGCACATCCGCAGTATGAAATAGCAGCAATGCAGCTGCAGCCCAAAATTCAGAGCGAAAAATTATCTGTCTTTCCCATCAAGATGCTCCATAGCCTTCTCCATGGCAGAACCAAATGACCTGCACGCCCGTCCCACCGTGATGCGTCCCACCGTGATGCGGCCAGCTTGGAGCTCCGCTTCTACTGCCTCTCTCCTCTGCACGCCCGTCCCACCGTGATGCGTCCCACCGTGATGCGGCCAGCTTGGAGCTCCGCTTCTACTGCCTCTCTCCTCGTCGGCCTCCTCCCATCCCTCTCCTCTCGCCCCAGCGTCTCTCTCCCAAAGCAGCAGCATCAAGGCCGTGCTCGCCAGCTACCGCACCCACGCTCTCCCTGGCGACCAACCTCCTCCTCTCCTCGGCGGACATCCCATCTACATCCCCCTCTCCCTCCATTTAACTCCTCCACCAGGTGCAGCGCGGGGAGCAGATGCAAGATGGGAATCGGGAGCACCTACACAGGCGGTAGATGAAGGCGACACGGTGAGGTCCGGCGAGGGCCGGCGAGAGGCCGACCATTAGGTGCGGCGGCGCAGGGGATTTCGATGGAGGAGGCGATTGGAGATGGAGACCGACGGGAGAGACTCTTTGTTTTCTTTTTTCTCACGGGTTAACCGGTACGTGGCCTGCGGGACCGGGACCGAGACAAACTTCAGCAAGGGCGACCTACGACGTATGGAGATTACTGGTTCGATTCCTCCATGGAGTTGGATTTACGGGGCTGGGCTGTTTGGAAATTTAATGGGCTTTTAGCGATTAGCAATCGATGGTCGTGCACGGTGCCAGACGCGGGACGTACCACGGTCGCTTTTACATTTAATAGTAAAGATTTTTATGCAAGGCTTTCAGGACACCACAAGGACTATCTAGATGCCTGTTTGGAGGGATCTTTCACAAGCAAGGAGGTTGAAGCTAGATGGGATCTTCTTGAAAGAATTCAAAGCATTACTGAAGATTGGGAGAATGACAAAGGTAAAGAATCAGGTATAAACTACGAGTATGATTGCATTAAGTCTTTCGCTCAAACTCGCTGATTTTCAAGAGCTTAGTGCTAAATATGGTCTTGATCCTCAAATTATGGTCGATTGCTATAGAGCCTTTGCTTCTCATATTAATGTTCCTAAAGAAAATTGGTACATGTATCATGAACCTTTTAAAGACACTTGCATGGAAAATGAAATTGTTGTTAATGATTGCAATAAACATGCTCAAACTTCTGAAAATGCTATTTCCTATAATCATGTTAATTTATGTGGAGTTCATAGACCTTGTGAAAAGAATAAAATTGAACAAGAATATTGTATCCATCACAGGAATGAAAAAACTAGAAAGTGGTCTAGGGCTCTAGATGATCTTGGTGAAAAAGTTTGTGCCCTCTATCCTTTTATTTGTGAACTTTGTCATAGAGTGGGTCATTTTAATTTTCAATGCTCCTCCAATGATAATTCGAACCTTATGAGTGCTGCAAATTTGTATTGTGATGATGAAATCACTCCTAATCAAGCATGATGAACTTACTTTATTTTTGGGGTGTGAAGAGTTATTGAGAAAAACTTCTTTGGTGGATATGAGTGCTCTTGATATTAATAGTGTCCTGCATGGGTGTCTTTCTTATTGCATTGATAATTTCCACACAAATACTTACATACAAAATATTTTAGAAGATGGAACTTTGCCAAAATATGATAGGACCGTTGTGTGTTTCGAACTTATTAATGAAAAGGAGGAATCCTCCCAAGTTTCTTCTATTGTTTCTGTAAATAAATCAGGTTATGTGGAGAAGCCTCCCTTCAATCCTCTTCCTCCTAAAGAAGGGAACGAGGAGAAGGAAAAGAAGAAGAAGAAGAAGGGAACGAAGAAGAAGAAGAAGAAGAAGAAGAAGAGGGGGAATAAAAAGAAAGAGGTAACGGCATATCCCCGCGAGTATGAGATAACAATAGGTAACCGTAAGTATGTTGCTCCTAATGATTATTATGATAATGAATCTGAGTACAAGGATCTTTCTATGCCCTTTACCTATATTAGTGATCATGATTTGGAAGAGCACACTATTTTTGATATTGAAGATCTCTCGGGACACTAATTCCGAAAATGATGATGTTAATAATTGCCACAAGTATTAGTACTATCCATGTTTCTTTCCATAATGATATAGAAAGTTCTAAGCTTGGGGAAGCTGGTTTTGATGAGCATGATATTTTTAGTCCCCCAAGCATGGAGGAGAAAATTTACTTTGGTGATACTTTACCTCCTATATATGATGATTACAATGATGACTATCATATTTTTGGTCCACCTACTGTTGAGGAGAAGATTAATTATGATTACAATATGCCTCCTATATATGATGATTATGGTGATGAGAATAATAATGATAGCTATTTTATTGAATTTGCTCCCACTACAACTAATAGTAATGACTATGCTTATGTGGAGAGTAATAATTTTATGCATGTATCTCATGATAAGAATGTTTCATGTGATAGTTATATTGTTGAGTTTGTTCATGATGCTACTGAAAGTTATTATGAGAGAGGGAAACATGGTTATATGCATCTTAATAATATTAAGTTTCCCCTCTTTATGTTGAGAATCTTGAAGTTGCGCTTGTGTTGCCTTTCTATGCTTATTGCATTATGCTTACATGACTTGTTTATTTACAAGATTCCTTTTCATAGGAAGTGGGTTAGACCTAAAAGTGTTTCTTATTTGCTTTTGATGCTCTCTTTTGCTTCAACTCTTATTTCTTGCGAGAGCATCATTAAAATTACTGAGCCCATCTTAATGGCTATAAAGAAAGCACTTCTTGGGAGATAACCCATGTTTTTATTTTGCTACCGTTTTGTTGTGTCTTGGAAGTTGTTACTACCGTAGCAACCTCTCCTTATCTTTATTTCATTGCATTGTTGTGCCAAGTAAAGTCTTTGATAGTAAAGTTGATACTAGATTTGGATTTCTCGCGTAGAACAGATTTTTAGTCGTCACGAATTTGAATAGATCTCTCCGTAGGAGAACCTAACAATTCTGCAAAAATTCATGCGTGATCCTCGGATATGTAAGCAACTTTCATTCAATTTGAGCTTCTTCATCCGAGCATGTTAAGTGCCTCGAAAAAAATCGTCTTTACGGACTGTTCTGTTTTGACAGATTCTGCCTTTTATTTTGCATTGCCTCTTTTACTGTGTTTGAGTGGGTTTCTTTGCTCCATTAAATTTTGGTAACCTTGGGTAATGTCCAGAAGTGTTGGGAATGATTGTGTCCTTGCTGAACATGTGAATTTTTGATTATGCACTAACCCTCTAATGAGATTGTTTTGAGTTAGGTGTGGAGGAAGTTTTCAAGGGTCAAGAGAGGAAGATGATGTAATATGATCAAGAAGAGTGAAAAGTCTAAGCTTGGGGATGCCCCCGTGGTTCATCCCTGCATATTTCAAGAAGACTCAAGCATCCAAGCTTGTGTATGGCCAAGGCATCCCCTTCTTCATCAAAAACTTATCAGGTCACCTCTAGTGAAACTATATTTTTATTCCGTCACATCTTATGTGCTTTACTTGGAGCGTCTGTGTGCTTTTATTTTCGTTTTGTTATTTTCATTCTCTGAATAAATCGGATCCTAGCATGCCTTGTGTGGGAGAGAGACACGCTCCACTTTTTCATATGAACACTAGTGTTCTTAGTTTTACTTTTAATGTTCATGGCGAAAGTTGAAAGCCGCTTCATTTATTGCTATTTGGTTGGAAACAAAAAATGCTTCATGTGGTGATTGGTATATTGTCTTGAATAATTTGATACTTGGCAATTGTTTTGAGCTCTCAAGTAGATCATGTTTAAGCTCTTGCATCATGTAGTTTAAACCTATTAGTGAGAACTACCGTAGAGCTTGTTGAAATTTGGTTTGCATGATTGGTCTCTCTAAAGTCTAGATATTTTCTGGTAAAGTGTTTGAGCAACAAGGAAGACAGTGTAGAGTCTTATAATGATTGCAATATGTTCTTATGTAAGTTTTGATGTACCGGTTCATACTTGTGTTTGCTTCAAACAACCTTGCTAGCCAAAGCCTTGTACTGAGAGGGAATGCTTCTCGTGCATCCAAAACCTTGAGCCAAAACTTATGCCATTTGTGTCCACCATAACTACCTACTATGTGGTATTTTTCTGCCATTCCAAAGTAAATTGCTTGCGTGCTACCTTTAAAAAATTCATTCCTTGTCTTTGCAATACATCGCTGATGTCTACGCACGCTTCTATTCCTGTAGACAGTGTTGGGCCTCCAAGAGCAGAGGTTTGTAGAACAGCAGCAAGTTTCCCTTAAGTGAATCACCCAAGGTTTATCGAACTCAGGGAGGAAGAGGTCAAAGATATCCCTCTCAAGCAACCCCGCAATCACGATACAAGAAGTCTCTTGTGTCCCCAACACACCTAATACAATTGTCGGATGTATAGGTGCACTAGTTGGGCGAAGAGATAGTGAAATACAAGTGGTATGAATGAATATGAGCAAGTAGTAACGGCGCCGTAAAATAGCTTGTCTGGCGTGCGCTTGATGGTAGTAATATTGCAGAAGTAAAGATGCAGTAAAACAAGTAAATAAGCGATGATTGCAGTATTTGGAAACAAGGCCTAGGGATCATACTTTCACTAGTGGACACTCTCAACATTGATCACATAATAAAACCACTCTACACTCTCTTGTTGGATGATGAACACCATTAATTGTGTAGGGCTACAAGAGCACCTCAATGCCGGAGTTAACAAGCTCCACAACATTCGATGTTCATATTTAAATAACCTTAGAGTGCATGATAGACCAACGCAATTATACCGAGTACTAACATAGCATGCACACCGTCACCGACAGACTATGAAAGGAGGAATAGATCACATCAATACTATCATAGTAATAGTTAACTCCATAATCTACAAGAGATTACAATCATAAACTACGCCAAGTACTACATGATGGAGGAATAGAGTACTTTAATAACATCACTAGAGTAGCACATAGATCAATAGTGATACAAAGCTCATATGAATCTCAATCATGTAAGGCAGCTCATGAGATCATTGTATTGAAGTACATAGGAGAGAGATTAACCACATAGCTACCGGTACAGCCCTTAGCCTCGATGGAGAACTACTCCCTCCTCATGGGAGACAAGCAGCGTTGATGAAGATGGCGGTGGTGTCGATGGAGATGCCTTCCGGGGGCACTTCCCCGTCCCGGCGGCGAGCCGGAACAGAGACTCCTGTCCCCCAGATCTTGGCTTCGCGATGGCGGCGGCTCTGGAAGGTTTCTCGTACCGTGGCTTTTCCGTATCGTAGATTTAGGTCAGGGAGCTTTTTATAGGCGAAGAGGCGGAGTCGGAGGGGTTACGGGGGCGCCACACAATAGGGGGGCGCGCCCCCCTTGGGCCGTGCCGCCCTGCTGTCTGGTGGCCCTGTGGCTCTCCTCTGGTCCCTCCCGGGTGTTCTGGAAGCTTCGTGGAATTCTAGGATGCTGGGCGTTGATTTCGTCCGATTCTGAGAATATTTCCTTAGTAGGATTTCTGAAACCAAAAACAGCAGAAAACAGGAACTGGCACTTCGGCATCTCGTCAATAGGTTAGTTCCGGAAAATGCATAATAATGACATAAAGTGTGTATAAAACATGTGAGTATCATCATAAAAGTAGCATGGAACATAAGAAATTATAGATACGTTTGAGACGTATCAATCGCTCATGGGAAAGTAGCCTAAAAACTATTTTGGTAAAGAATATGTCGCTTATGTATCTTATTTCTTATAAGTTGCTTGTTGAGCGGTAACCATGTTTCTGGGGACGCCATCAACCTTTTACACCTTTGTTGAATATCATGTGAGTTTCTATGCATATTCGTCTTGTCTGAAGTAAGGGAGATTTGCCATGAGTTAAATGGTTTGAGTATGCATATTGTTAGAGAAGAACATTGGACCGCCAACCAAAGCCATGTATCATGGTGGAAGTTTCAGCTTGGACATTAATCCTCAATCTCTTATGAGAATATTATCTCGTTGTTGAATGCTTAAGCATTAAAGAGGAGTCCATTATCTCGTTTTCTATGTTGTCCCGGTATGGATGTCCTCAAGTTGAGATCTATCAAAATTGAGAAATCAAATGCGATCTATCTCCTTGGACCTTTGTACAGGTGGCATAGAGGTACCCCTTTGTGACTGGTTGAAACATATGTAATGCAATGATAATCCATGGAAATCCAAGCTAACTAGGACAAGGTGCGGGCACTATTAGTATTCGATGCATGAGGCTTGCAACTTATAGGAGGTTTTATGCATAACACATATGAATTATTACTACCGTTGACAAAATTGTTTCCATGTTTTCAAAATAAAAAGCTCTAGCACATGAGTAATCCTCGCTTCCTCTCGCGAAGGGCCTTTCTTTTACTTTATTATGAGTCAGTTTACCTACTTCTTTCTATCTTAGAAGCAAACACTCGTGTCAACTGTGTGCATTGATTCTTACATACTTGCTTATTTGCACTCATCATATTATTTGTGTTGACAATTATCCATGAGATATACATGTTGAAAGTTGAAAGCAACTGCTGAAACTAAAATCTTCCTTTGTGTTGTTTCAAAACCTTCTATTAAGAATCTATTGCTTTATGAGTTAACTCTTATGCAAGACTTTTTTATGCTTGTCTTGAAAGTACTATTCATGAAAAGTTTTTGCTATATGATTCAGTTGCTTAGTCATTACCTATTTGTTAGAAAACTATAGACCATTGCTTTGAGTCACTTCATTCATCTCATATGCTTTACAATAGTATTGATCAAGATTATGTTGGTAGCATGTCACTTCAGAAATTATTTTTTTTATCGTTTACCTACTCGAGGACGAGTAGGAACTAAGCTTAGGGATGCTTGATACGTCTCCAACGTATCCATAATTTCTTATGTTCCATGCTAGTTTTATGACAATACCTACATGTTTTATTCATACTTTATATCATTTTGATGCATTTTTGTAGGGATTCATTGCATAGAAAACAAAATTTTTCCTACCGCGAACACATAATCCAAGCCAAGATGCAATCTAGAAGACGGTACCAACGAGGGGATTATCGAGTCTCGCCCTTGAAGAGATTCCAAAGCCTACAAGATGAGGCTCTTGTTGCTGCGGTAGACGTTCACTTCCCTTGCAAAAGCGCGTAGAAGATCTTGATCACGGCGCCACGAACGGGCAGCACCTCCGTACTCGGTCACACATTCGGTTGTTGATGAAGACGACGTCCACCTCCCCGTTCCAGCGGGCAGCGGAAGTAGTAGCTCCTCTTGAATCCGACAGCACGACGGCGTGGTGTCGGTGGCGATGGAGAATCCCGGCGGAGCTTCGCTAAGCGTGCGGGGAAGAAGGAGGAGTGGGGCGGCTAGGGTTTGGGGAGAGGGGGGCGCCGACCATCTAGGTGGTGCGGCCACCTTGTTGTGTTGGGGTGGCCGGCCCCCTCCCCTTGGCCCCTCATTATATAGGTGGAAGCCCCAAGTGTTGGACTACAAGTCTCCGAATAAGACCCGAACCCAAAACCTTCGATGTGATAGGGAAACCTACCCAAGGTGGGAATCCCACTTGGGGTGGGATTCCCCCCTTCCATGTAGTGGGGTGATACGTCTCCGACGTATCGATAATTTCTTATGTTCCATGCCACATTATTGATGATATCTACATGTTTTATACACATTATATGTCATATTTATGCATTTTCCGGCACTAACCTATTAACGAGATGCCGAAGAACCAGTTGTTGTTTTCTGCTGTTTTTGGTTTCAGAAATCCTACAAAGGAAATATTCTCGGAATTGGACGAAATCAACGCCCAGGGTCCTATTTTTGCACGAAGCTTCCAGAAGACCGAGGGGGAAAGGAAGTGGGGCCACGAGGCGCCGCCACAACAGGGCGGCGCGGCCCTGGCCTTGGCCGCGCCGGCCTGGTGTGTGGGGCCCTCGTGTGGCCCCCCGCGTTGCCCTTCCGCCTACTTAAAGCCTTCGTCGCGAAACCCCCAGTACCGAGAGCCACGATACGGAAAACCTTACTGAGACGCCGCCGCCGCCAATCCCATCTCGGGGGATTCTGGAGATCGCCTCCGGCGGAATCATCTCCCGGAGGACTCTTCACCGCCATGGTCGCCTCCGGAGTGATGAGTGAGTAGTTCACCCCTGGACTATGGGTCCATAGCAGTAGCTAGATGGTTGTCTTCTCCTCATGTGCTTGCTTGTCGGATCTTGTGAGCTGCCTAACATGATCAAGATCATCTATCTGTAATTCTATATGTTGTGTTTGTCGGGATCCGATGGATAGAGAATACTATGTTATGTTGATTATCAATCTATTACCTATGTGTTGTTTATGATCTTGCATGCTCTCCGTTATTAGTAGAGGCTCTGGACAAGTTTTTGCTCTTAACCCAAGAGGGAGTATTTATGCTCGATAGTGGGTTCATGCCTCCATTAAATCTGGGACGAGTGATGGAAAGTTCTAAGGTTGTGGATGTGCTCGTTGCCACTAGGGATAAAACATTGATGCTATGTCCGAGGATGTAGTTATTGATTACATTACGCACCATACTTAATGCAATTGTCCGTTGTTTTGCAACTTAATACTTGGAAGGGGTTCGGATGATAACCTCGAAGGTGGACTTTTTAGGCATAGATGCATGCTGGATAGCGGTCTATGTACTTTGTCGTAATGCCCAATTAAATCTCACAATACTCATCATATCATGTATGTGCATGGTCATGCCCTCTCTATTTGTCAATTGCCCGACTGTAATTTGTTCACCCAACATGCTATTTATCTTATGGGAGAGACACCTCTAGTGAACTATGGACCCCGGTCCATTCTTTTACATTGAATACAATCTGCAATACTTGTTCTACTGTTTTCTGCAAACAACCATCATCCACACTATACATCTAATCCTTTGTTACAGCAAGCCGGTGAGATTGACAACCTCACTGTTTCGTTGGGGCAAATTACTTTGGTTGTGTTGTGCAGGTTCCACGTTGGCGCCGGAATCCCTGGTGTTGCGCCGCACTACATCTCGCCGCCATCAACCTTCAACGTGCTTCTTGGCTCCTCCTGGTTCGATAAACCTTGGTTTCTTTCTGAGGAAAACTTGCCGCTGTACGCATCACACCTTCCTCTTGGGGTTCCCAACGGACGCGTGTTGTACGCGTATCGAGGGTGGCCGGCCCCTTAGGGAGTCCACTTGGGACTCCTCCCCTTAGGGTTGGCCGGCCATGGGAGGTGGAGTCCCTCCGGGACTCCGCCTTCCTTAGTGGTTTCTTCCGGACTTTTCTAGAACCTTCTAGAACCTTCCATAGAACCTTCCGGATCATTTTAAATCTTATAAAATGACTTCCTATATATGAATCTTATTCTCCGGACCATTCCGGAACTCCTCGTGATGTCCGGGATATCATACGGGACTCCGAACAAATATTCGAACTCCATTCCATATTCAAGTTCTACCATTTCAACATCCAACTTTAAGTGTGTCACCCTACGGTTCGCGAACTATGCGGACATGGTTGAGTACTCACTCCGACCAATAACCAATAGCGGGATCCTGGAGATCCATAATGGCTCCCACATATTCAATGATGACTTTAGTGATCGAATGAACCATTCACATATAATACCAATTCCCTTTGTCACGCGATATTTTACTTGTCCGAGGTTTGATCATCGGTATCACTCTATACCTTGTTCAACCTCGTCTCCTGACAAGTACTCTTTACTCGTACCGTGGTATGTGGCCTCTTATGAACTTATTCATATGCTTGCAAGACATTAGACGACATTCCACCGAGAGGGCCCGGAGTATACCTATCCGTCATCGGGATGGACAAATCCCACAGCTTGATCCATATGCCTCAACTCATACTTTCCGGATACTTAATCCCACCTTTATAACCACCCATTTACGCGAGTGGCGTTTGATGTAATCAAAGTACCTTTCCGGTATAAGTGATTTACATGATCTCATGGTCATAAGGACTAGGTAACTATGTATCGAAAGCTTATAGCAAATAACTTAATGACGTGATCTTATGGTACGCTTAATTGGGTGTGTCCATTACATCATTCATATAATGACATAACCTTGTTATTAATAACATCCAATGTTCATGATCACGAAACCATGATCATCTATTAATCAACAAGCTAGTTATACAAGAGGCTTACTAGGGACTCCTTGTTGTTCACATAACACACATGTATCAATGTTTCGGTTAATACAATTATAGCATGGTATGTAAACATTATCATAAACACAAAGATATATAATAACCATTTATTATTGCCTCTTGGGCATATCTCCAACAGTCTCCCACTTGCACTAGAGTCAATAATCTAGTTTATATTTGTAAAGATATAACACGTTGGCTTTCCGGTGCTTTATCATGTATTGCTCACGGGAGAGGTTTTAGTCAACGGATCTGACACGCTCAGAAACGTATGTATTTTGCAATTCATTTGCGTCTCAACGCATCACTCATTTTCCAAATGAGTCGGCATTATTCTTATATGTTCAGTCCTCTAGTGGAACCTTAATTCCGCGGTCTGAAATATGTCACTAATATTGTCATACACAATATAGTTTCAAAGTTCTGACACTATCGGAACTACACCAAGTTCTCAAAGAACCTCTTGATTTAACATCCTCAGTCATTGTCAAAACAATGACATACTCTGCCTTCATTTGTAGAATCCGTCACAATATTTAGAATTCTTCTAAATCTAGCATGGACAACTTCTAGCTCATTGTGCTACCTTTTAAACAACACTTAGCCTAACTGAGATTGAAATTTTATTTTTATATGTGACCAAACTAATATCGGTGTAACACCTTACATCGATTTGTTTGTCATTACCCCATATAAAACTATATATATATATATATATATATATATATCCTTGGTTCTTCTAAAGCACACAAGGATATTCTTATTGTTTGTCCAATGATCATCACATGAATCATTCTGGTATATGCTCCTAACCTTTTAGAGCATAGGACATCTGATTTTGTACATATTATTCGTGATCTAAAATCACTCATGTGTTTTTACTCATCGAGTGTCAATTACACTCAAGTCTTGTAAAACCTTCGCATGAAAAGAACACCTTCTTAATATTTCTATATTGAACTACTTCAATATCCATTCTATGTACTTTGACTTAAACTTATTATGTGTTTCAATCTATCTTCATAGATCTTGACACTAAATATGTTTTAGTCCATATCCTTTCATTAAAGTTAATTCTCAATGAAACCTTTTTAATCAAGTATATAATTACATCATTTATAACCAACTATATGTCATCTACATAAAGTATTATAAATATGTTTCAGCGCTCCCACTTAATTTCTTGCAAATGCTAGCCTCTTCATTGTCTCTGATGAAATCAAAAACTCTTTGACTATTTCATCTGGTGAAGATTCCAACTCCGCGATACTCACTTCATCCAATTGAAGTTCGTATACCTATCTAGTATTCCACGGACCAGCAAAACTCTTGGTTGTATCTTGTATACACCTTTACTACACACTTCTGTTAAGTAATGTATTTTGCCATCCTACTAGCATATCTCACAAAAGAAATATGTAGCGATTACTAGAATAATCCTCATAGACTATAAGTATTGCTACGGAAGATCTAATCTTATCGTAGTTAACTCTTTGAACTTTGTCGTAAACAACTTTTCGACAAGTCGAGCTTCTTCAAGGATATTTCATCCAAGTCCATCAATTCTATAGATCCATTTACTTTCAAAAAGTATTTATCTATCTTGGATTTCATGGTGTATAGCCATTTAACGTAGTCAGGGCCCATCATAACTTCTTTGTTTGTAGTTAGTTTATCATTGTTCAAAATCAATCCTTTGTCCACAAATCATTTATTTGATCACAAAGTAAACCATACCTACAAGGTTCAATATGTACTTCGATTTCCATGGCTATAACACTTTGTAGTCATGGGAGCCATGATCGTCGTGGTTGCTTCCGGAACCAATTCCGATGCTGCGCTACTCTGATCATTATGCTCAGGTTCATAAACCTTATCAAGTTCTATTGTCCTCCCACTCAAATACTTCGCTAGAAAACAATTTCTTGGAAATAAGCAAGTAACATTAACAAACACTTTTGTCTTTTACTTCATAGTGGAAAGAATTCCCTATCAATTCTTTGGGATAACCAACAAAGACATTCATCCGATTTTGGTTGTAAACTTATTTACTTATGCTATGCATACCAAAATTTAAGAAAAAACTATTAGGGTTTATACCCATGCCATAACTCGTATGGTGTCATTTCAACGGATCATGATGATGCTCTATTCAGTGTAAAAGCGGAAGTCACTAAAGCATAATCCACAAAAATATAATGGCATTAATATTTTATCTCATCATTGATCCAACAAGGTTTGGATACATCTCTCGGATATTTCATCATCACTATGATACTCCAAGAAATATGAGTTGTAGAACAATTTCATAACTCTCTTAGATGTTCACTAAAACTCGTAATTCAAATATTTCCACCATGATCCAATCATTGATATTTGATTTTTCTATTACGATGATTTCCACTTCATGCTGAAATTTATTTGAATCTATTCAAATGTTTCAAACTTCTTCCTTATTGAATATATCCACACATATATACTCAATTCATCGTTGGAAGTTTTCATGAAGTAGAATAATCTCCCGCACACAACTATGCCCAGTGAATCACATACATCATTATGTATTTTTCCACTAAGTTAGTTGCCCGTTCAACTCTTGGCCTATGAACGGTATTTTAGTCATTCTCTTTAGAAAAGATTTGCAAGCGTCTGATACGTCTCCGACGTATCGATAATTTCTTATGTTCTATGCCATATTATTGATGATACCTACATGTTTTATGCACACTTTATGTCATATTCGTGCATTTTACGGAACTAACCTATTAACAAGATGCCGAAGTGCCGATTCGTTGTTTTTCTGCTGTTTTTGGTTTCAGAAATCCTAGTAACGAAATATTCTCGGAATTGGACGAAACGAAGACCCATGGGCCTATTTCGCCACGAACCTTCCAGAAGACCGAAGAGCATACGAAGTGGGGCCACGAGGTGGCCAGACCACAAGGCGGCGCGGCCGAGAGGGGGCCCGCGCCGCCCTATGGTGTGGCCCCTCGTCGGCCCCCGACTCTGCCCTTCCGCCTACTTAAAGCCTCCGTCGCGAAACCCCCGAGGCGAAAAACCACGATACGGAAAACCTTACCGAGACGCCGCCGCCGCCGATCCCATCTCGGGGGATTACGGGAGATCTCCTCCGGCACCCTGCCGGAGAGGGGATTCATCTCCCGGAGGACTCTACACCGCCATGGTCGCCTCCGGAGTGATGAGTGAGTAGTTCACCCCTGGACTATGGGTCCATAGCAGTAGCTAGATGGTTGTCTTCTCCTCATTGTGCTTCATTGTTGGATCTTGTGAGCTGCCTAACATGATCAAGATCATCTATCTGTAATGCTATATGTTGTGTTTGTCGGGATCCGATGGATAGAGAATACCAAGTTATGTTAATTATCAAGTTATTACATATGTGTTGTTTATGATCTTGCATGCTCTCCGTTACTAGTAGAGGCTCTGGCCAAGTTTTTGCTTTTAACTCCAAGAGGGAGTATTTATGCTCGATAGTGGGTTCATGCCGCATTGACACCAGGACGAGTGACGGAAAGTTCTAAGGTTGTGTTGTGCTTGTTGCCACTAGGGATAAAACATTGGCGCTATGTCCGAGGATGTAGTTGTTGATTACATTACGCACCATACTTAATGCAATTGTCCGTTGCTTTGCAACTTAATGCTGGAAGGGGTTCGGATGATAACTCTGAAGGTGGACTTTTTAGGCATAGATGTAGTTGGATGGCGGTCTATGTACTTTGTCGTAATGCCCAATTAAATCTCACTATACTTATCATGCCATGTATGTGCATTGTTATGCCCTCTCTATTTTTCAATTGCCCGACTGTAATTTGTTCACCCAACATGCTTTTATCTTATGTGAGAGACACCTCTAGTGAACTGTGGACCCCGGTCCATTCTTTTAATACTGAAATACAAATCTGCTGCAATACTTGTTTTACTGTTTTCTCTACAAACAATCATCTTCCACACAATACGGTTAATCCTTTGTTACAGCAAGCCGGTGAGATTGACAACCTCACTGTTTCGTTGGGGCAAAGTACTTTGGTTGTGTTGTGCAGGTTCCACGTTGGCGCCGGAATCCCTGGTGTTGCGCCGCACTACATCCCGCCGCCATCAACCTTCAACGTGCTTCTTGGCTCCTCCTGGTTCGATAAACCTTGGTTTCTTTCTGAGGGAAAACTTGCTGCTGTGCGCATCATACCTTCCTCTTGGGGTTGCCCAACGAACGTGTGAAATACACGTCATCAAGCATATTTTCTGGCGCCGTTGCCGGGGAGATCAAGACACGCTGCAAGGGGAGTCTCCACTTCTCAATCTCTTTACTTTGTTTTTGTCTTGCTTTATTTTATTTACTACTTTGTTTGCTGCACTTATATCAAAACACACAAAAATTAGTTGCTAGCTTTACTTTATTTACTGTCTTGTTTGCTATATCAAAAACACAAAAAAAATTAGTTTACTTGCATTTACTTTATCTAGTTTGCTTTATTTATTACTGCTAAAATGAGTAATCCTGAAGTTGAAGTTCGTTCATCTTCTATCTCTAAATAGGAATCCCCCACTACCTTATTTCTCTTAACATGCAGGCTACCCACATCAGCATATCTCTAATTGGTCCACGTCTTATAGCTGATGCCATGTCATCTTCTGACGCCATTAAAAAAAATTGGGCGCGCCGTTCAGTCCGTGTCTGTTCGTTTCATATTCCCCACATGGAGGAGTTATCACCAAACGCAGCCACGCTCTTCTCTAACTCTAAAATTACTTTACCAATTATTAATTTCCATCCCCCTATTCATCTTCTACACCACCAGATCCCGTTTCTCTGGTGCGGAAGAAACTGATGATGTTCCCATCTCCTTCATCTTCCACGTCTAAGAGCTGCAGCACTAATTAGTGGAGGGTGGCTCTCCAATATAAATTCTGCACTTGCTCCGTTTCCATCCTCTCCACACCTCCTGCTCGCCTCTTGCTCGAGAGCTGCTCCGTATCCGTCCTCCTCTATTCGAGATTTTACAGATTCAGCAGATTTCTGTCTTTGGGAAACCACCGCTTTGAATAGACAAAATTGAAGTTCTGTCATCTCTCCCCACGGCAGATGGGTGTTTGGTCCTCTGTTTGGTTCAGCTAAGTATCAAGGGAAATGGGATAGCACCCTGCAAGGCTCCAAAACGGTACCAGCTTACAGATGTGCGTTTCACACTTTTCTTTCTTCTGTATGTTGTGCGATCCAATATTTAGTTTCTCCTTCTTTCTGTGTTGTGACTCATTCATGTCATATGATTACTGATCGTCCTTCTGCACTGTAGGTATTCGACAGATGGCGCTTACAAATCTAATCGAAATTGTTTTTTATATCAGGCAATTTAATCTTTCACATGTCATAATTTTTCTTGAATTGAAGATTTATCAGTGTTCCCTGACATTAGCTCCTTTGTTGTCCCCTTACAGGAATCCTCAGTTCTGTCATAGTTTGGCTGCTTAACCCTTTCCAAGTTCTTATTGACTATCTTACGTGTAACGATGTCAAGTTTCTTATTAAGAAACATACAGGATGTGTCCCGGCCTGCATTTCAGAAACCATTTGCAGAAACAATATCGATGTTGGCACATGATGATTTCTCTACTACCATAAGCGTGTAAAATTGTATATCTCCACGTTAGTGATCTGAATCTGTGTGATTCTGTTTTATTCCGGGACAGGAGAAATTTACTGTTACATGCAAACTGGTTGCATGTAATTCATCTACTTTTGTATCAAATAAAATTTCAAGTATTGGGTGATGTGTATTGTATTAATGGAAGGTAAACTACATTGTGTTGTTATTGCCTTTGTAGAAGAGATTGTTGGATATACCAATTGCATGGAGCTTGATACCTTATAAGAACTAAATCATACCAGCAATTTATGTGTATTACTTTACAATAGCAATGATGCTTTATTCTCGCTGGCTGACTACTGTCATCGCTTATTTGTAAGTTTAAACAGTATACCCAACACTCTTTCTATTTAGTATAGTAGTCTATTACAAATAGATTGTGTTTGACACATTTGTTGCCGACTTTTCAATGACTATGCTTTAACCAAATAGTTTATTCAAAATAATTTATATTATTTGGCTTCATTTCCGCAGCAACGCGCGGGGTGTTATCTAGTTTAAGAAACAAGGAGGAGAATGTTTAAAAGATGCTTGGTATAGAATTAGTGATGCCCATAATAGGTGCACTAAGAAACACTCCACCACTATCCTACTCAGGAATTTTTACGTTGGTATCTCTAGCTGGAATAGATATGTTCTTGATTGTCTCGCGGGAGGTAACTTCCTAGGTGCTCCCGCTTTAGAAGCTAGTTGCATTATTGAGAGTTTATTTGGAACACCACCTGTTAATGAAATTAAAATTGAAACCTCCCTTGAGGATGTTATGAAAAAGTTGGAAACCATAGAGAAATTTTTTAGTGTTGAAACTAAGTTGGAGATGTTACTTGTTAAAACTGATAAACTTGATAAATATTTAGGAGGAATTGATGAAAGAATTAGTGTCCTAGGAACTTGTGTTGACCATGATAATCAAATTAATAGGATTGGCGAACTTGAAAAAGCTATGGGAACTTTGGGTTCAACCTTTTCATCTTTACAGTTTAGAGAGAAAGCTTATGTGGGAAACGAGCAAAAGTTTATGTATGCCTCTAAAGTGCCTAAACCAAAGAAATATTATTATAGGCCTAAAATTGACAAAGCCCCTAGTACCACTGCAAATGGGGGAGCTTATGATATCAATGCTCCATCTCGCGATAATACTTGATATACACTTTCTGCGCCTAGCTGAAAGGCGTTAAAGAAAAGCGCTTATGGGAGACAACCCATGTTTTTACTACAGTA
Organism: Lolium rigidum; assembly: GCF_022539505.1. Lineage (NCBI taxonomy): Eukaryota > Viridiplantae > Streptophyta > Magnoliopsida > Poales > Poaceae > Lolium > Lolium rigidum. The sequence goes on along the minus strand of NC_061512.1, from coordinate 59,196,042 downwards.
TTTTTGTTTTATATTTGTGTCTTGGAAGTTGTTTACTACTGTAGCAACCTCTCCTTATCTTAGTTTTGAGTTTTGTTGTGCCAAGTAAAGTCTTTGATAGTAAAGTAAGTACTAGATTTGGATTACTGCGCAGTTCCAGATTTTTTGCTGTCACGAATCTGGGTCTACCTCCCTGTAGGTAGCTCAGAAAATTAAGCCAATTTACGTGCATGATCCTCAGATATGTACGCAACTTTCATTCAATTTGAGCATTTTCATTTGAGCAAGTCTGGTGGCCTAATAAAATCCATCTTTACGGACTGTTCTGTTTTGACAGATTCTGCCTTTTATTTTGCATTGCCTCTTTTGCTATGTTGGATGAATTTCTTTGATCCATTAATGTCCAGTAGCTTTATGCAATGTCCAGAAGTGTTAAGAATGATTGTGTCACCTCTGAACATGTGAATTTTTATTATGCACTAACCCTCTAATGAGTTGTTTCGAGTTTGGTGTGGAGGAAGTTTTCAAGGATCAAGAGAGGAGTATGATGCAATATGATTAAGGAGAGTGAAAGCTCTAAGCTTGGGGATGCCCCGGTGGTTCACCCCTGCATATTCTAAGAAGACTCAAGCGTCTAAGCTTGGGGATGCCCAAGGCATCCCCTTCTTCATCGACAACATTATCAGGTTCCTCCCCTGAAACTATATTTTTATTCCGTCACATCTTATGTACTTTGCTTGGAGCGTCGGTTTGTTTTTATTTTTTGTTTTGTTTGAATAAAATGGATCCTAGCATTCACTTTATGGGAGAGAGACACGCTCCGCTGTAGCATATGGACAAATATGTCCTTAGGCTCTACTCATAGTATTCATGGCGAAGTTTCATCTTCGTTAAATTGTTATATGGTTGGAATTGGAAAACACTACATGTAGTAATTCTAAAATGTCTTGGATAATTTGATACTTGGCAATTGTTGTGCTCATGTTTAAGCTCTTGCATCATATACCTTGCACCCATTAATGAAGAAACACTTACAGCTTGCTAATTTGGTTTGCATATTTGGTTTCTCTAGAGTCTAGATAATATCTAGTATTGAGTTTTGAACAACAAGGAAGACGGTGTAGAGTCTTATAATGTTTACAATATGTCTTTTATGTGAGTTTTGCTGCACCGTTCATCCTTGTGTTTGTTTCAAATAACCTTGCTAGCCTAAACCTTGTATCGAGAGGGAATACTTCTCATGCATCCCAAATACTTGAGCCAACCACTATGCGATTTGTGTCCACCATATCCACCTACTACATGGTATTTATCCGCCATTCCAAAGTTAATTGCTTGAGTGCTACCTTTAAAATTCCATCATTCACCTTTGCAATATATAGCTCATGGGACAAATAGCTTAAAAACTATTGTGGTATTGAATATGTACTTATGCACTTTATCTCTTATTAAGTTGCTTGTTGTGCGATAACAAGGTTTCTGGGGACGCCATCAACTATTCTTTGTTGAATATCATGTGAGTTGCTATGCATGTCCGTCTTGTCTGAAGTAAGAGAGATCTACCACCTTAATGGTCGGAGCATGCATATTGTTAGAGAAGAACATTGGGCCGCTAACTAAAGCCATGAATCATGGTGGAAGTTTCAGTTTTGGACGCATATCCTCAATCTCATATGAGAATAATAATTGTTGCCACATGCTTATGCATTAAAGAGGAGTCCATCATCTGTTGTCCATGTTGTCCCGGTATGGATGTCTAAGTTGAGAATAATCAAAAGCGAGAAATCCAAAATGCGAGCTTTCTCCTTAGACCTTTGTACAGGCGGCATGGAGGTACCCCATTGTGACACTTGGTTAAAACATGTGCATTGCAAAGATCCGGTAGTCCAAGCTAATTAGGACAAGGTGCGGGCACTATTAGTATACTATGCATGAGGCTTGCAACTTGTAAGATATAACTTTCATAACTCATATGCTTTATTACTACCGTTGACAAAATTGTTTCATGTTTTCAAAATAAAAGCTCTAGCACAAATATAGCAATCGATGCTTTCCTCTTCGAAGGACCATTCTTTTACTTTTATGTTGAGTCAGTTCACCTATCTCTCTCCACCTCAAGAAGCAAACACTTGTGTGAACTGTGCATTGATTCCTACATACTTGCATATTGTACTTGTTATATTACTCCATGTTGACAATTATCCATGAGATATACATGTTACAAGTTGAAAGCAACTGCTGAAACTTTATCTTCCTTTGTGTTGCTTCAATACCTTTACTTTGATTTATTGCTTTATGAGTTAACTCTTATGCAAGACTTATTAATAATTGTCTTGAAGTACTATTCATGAAAAGTCTTTGCTTTATGATTCACTTGTTTACTCATGTCATTACCATTGTTTTGATCGCTGCATCCACTACATATGTTTACAAATAGTATGATCAAGGTTATGATGGCATGTCACTTCGTAAATTATCCGTGTTATCGTTTTACCTGCTCGGGACGAGCGGAACTAAGCTTGGGGATGCTTGATACGTCTCCGACGTATCGATAATTTCTTATGTTCTATGCCATATTATTGATGATACCTACATGTTTTATGCACACTTTATGTCATATTCGTGCATTTTCCGGAACTAACCTATTAACAAGATGCCGAAGTGCCGATTCGTCGTTTTCTAGCTGTTTTTGGTTTCAGAAATCCTAGTAACGAAATATTCTCGGAATTGGACGAAACGAAGACCCGGGGGCCTATTTCGCCACGAACCTTCCGGAAGACCGAAGAGCATACGAAGTGGGGCCACGAGGTGGCCGGACCACAAGGCGGCGCGGCCGGGGGGCCCGCGCCGCCCTATGGTGTGGGCCCCTCGTCGGCCCCCCGACTCGCCCTTCCGCCTACTTAAAGCCTCCGTCGCGAAACCCCCGAGGCGAAAAACCACGATACGGAAAACCTTACCGAGACGCCGCCGCCGCCGATCCCATCTCGGGGGATTCTGGAGATCTCCTCCGGCACCCTCGCCGGAGAGGGGATTCATCTCCCGGAGGACTCTACACCGCCATGGTCGCCCCCGGAGTGATGAGTGAGTAGTTCACCCCTGGACTATGGGTCCATAGCAGTAGCTAGATGGTTGTCTTCTCCTCATTGTGCTTCATTGTTGGATCTTGTGAGCTGCCTAACATGATCAAGATCATCTATCTGTAATGCTATATGTTGTGTTTGTCGGGATCCGATGGATAGAGAATACCATGTTATGTTAATTATCAAGTTATTACATATGTGTTGTTTATGATCTTGCATGCTCTCCATTACTAGTAGAGGCTCTGGCCAAGTTTTTGCTTTTAACTCCAAGAGGGAGTATTTATGCTCGATAGTGGGTTCATGCCCGCATTGACACCGGGACAGAGTGATGAAAGTTCTAAGGTTGTGTTGTGCTGTTGCCACTAGGGATAAAACATTGGCGCTATGTCCGAGGATGTAGTTGTTGATTACATTACGCACCATACTTAATGCAATTGTCTGTTGCTTTGCAACTTAATACTGGAAGGGGTTCGGATGATAACCTGAAGGTGGACTTTTTAGGCATAGATGCATTTGGATGGCGGTCTATGTACTTTGTCGTAATGCCCAATTAAATCTCACTATACTTATCATGCCATGTATGTGCATTGTTATGCCCTCTCTATTTGTCAATTGCCCGACTGTAATTTGTTCACCCGACATGCTTTTATCTTATGGGAGAGACACCTCTAGTGAACTGTGGACCCCGGTCCATTCTTTTAATACTTGAAATACAAATCTGCTCGCAATACTTGTTTCTATCGTTTTCTCCGCAAACAATCATCTTCCACACAATACGGTTAATCCTTTGTTACAGCAAGCCGGTGAGATTGACAACCTCACTCGTTTCGTTGGGGCAAAGTACTTTGGTTGTGTTGTGCAGGTTCCACGTTGGCGCCGGAATCCCCGGTGTTGCGCCGCACTACATCCCGCCGCCATCAACCTTCAACGTGCTTCTTGGCTCCTCCTAGTTCGATAAACCTTGGTTTCTTTCTGAGGGAAAACTTGCTGCTGTGTGCATCATACCTTCCTCTTGGGGTTGCCCAACGAACGTGTGAAATACACGCCATCAGCGTCAAACGATTCAAAAAATCAAATGACTCCAAAAATCCATTTGCATGGAGTTCCTTTATGCGTTCCTTTCTAACATGACCTAAATGGCGGTTCCACAAATAAGTGGAATTCAAATCAATTGCCTTATGGCATTTTAGCGTCAGTGTTATGTATGTGTGTTTCACTATTAAGATTTATAATAACTTATCCATCGTACATGGAGTAATGTCATAATTTGAACAACTCATTGTTTTTCATTTGACCAGAGCAAAATAACAATTATTAAGTTCTTTATTATAAATTCTAAGGGCTAGATAGAATGCCAACTATGAACATAATAACACTTTATTTTTGTTCCAGACGTGCATTCCTATCATATTCCTTATCAGTCACTTAGGCCATTGTATTCTTGTATTGTGTTGTTTTGTATGACACTTCATACCAACCAATATGGTACTAATACCCAAGAATTTCATTGTGTGACCAAACAAGGAATATATTCATAACATGTATATCATTTATATACACCTGAGCTAGACTTTCTAGTCTTTTCTTTCTTTCTGCCAATAATCTTTTGTAGTTTCTCTTTTAGATTTCCTCATTATTCAGAAAAACACTTCAACATCAATAACTTCTAGGTTTGTTGGTCAAATACCAATAACCTTGAGGTTCTTACTTTGAAGTTGATCATCATATGACAAGTGTTCCGGATTTCACTATTAGTAACCTTTTAATATGATGAACAATTTCTCTCATAATATTATCATATCATGAAGACTTTTCGAGACCATGTCTGTACATGCTAGGCTCGTAAAGTATAACCTCAGTATTAGCATGTGCAAATCTGGCTTGCACCCGTTGTATGCACACGTAGAATCTATAACACCCGATCATCACGTGATGCTTCGAAACGACGAGTTTTAGCAACGGTGCATACTAAGGACGATCACTTCATGGATATGCGAATATTGTTAGTGCCCCAATAGTTGGAGGATTGGGACGACTTGCGTCTTCAACCTTCGTACATTCCCATAAAACTTATGAGTTTATGTAGTCTCACCAAATTATATTCTATCATCTTGCAATAAGGTCTTAGATATCATATATCTCATACCTTGATTATTTCTGAAAACTAAATTTTCAGCTCCTTACTTTTCAAACAGATTTGAACTTCAAGTTTCACGGAAGACAAGATAACTTTAGGTACTAATTGAAACCATAGCTCTCTGAATCAACAATGTGAGGTTTTCTAAAAGTTTGCAATAGGACTTAATCATTTCTTGATTCTTTAACAATACGGTACCAATCCGTAAAGTTTCTTGTCAGATTTTAACAGTATTTCTATCTCAATTACAAGACTAGCGCATGGTAGAAAACGGATGCCAATACTACAAAATTAATTCAAAATACTACTCAGACTATGTTTATGATAATTAGTTCATGTTTTAATCTAATTACTAATGAACTCCCACTTAATACAACATCCCTCATAGTATTTAAGTGGTACACGATCCAAATCCACTACACCAAAACCGATCATCACGTGAGATGATGTAGCTTCAATGGTGAACATCAACATGTTGATCATATCATCCATATGACTCGTGTTGAACCTTTCGGTTTCCGTTGTCCCGAGGCCATGTCTGTACATGCTAGGCTCGTCAAGCAAACCCTAGTATTCCGCGTGTGCAACATGGCTTACACCCGTTGTATGTGAACGTTGAGTCTATCACATCCGATCATCACGAGATGCTTCGAAATGACGAACTGTGCAACGGTGCATACGAGGGGAGAACACTTTATTATCTTGATATTAATGTGAGGGATCATCTTATAATGCTACCGTCGCGTTCTAAGCAAAATAAGATGCATAAAGGATTAACATCACATGCAATTCATATGTGATATGATATGGCCCTTTAGTCTTTGCGCCTTCGATCTTCATCTCCAAAGCACGGACATGATCTCCATCATCAACGGGCATGATCTCCATCATCGTCGGCGTAGCGTCAAGGTTCATGGCGCCGTCTTCATGGTTGTTCACCTCATGTAGCAACTATTACAACTACTTTGAAATACTACTCAACATGAAATTTAAAGACAACCATAAGGCTCCTGCCGGTTGCCACAATACAATAATGATCATCTCATACATATTCATCATCACATCATGGCCATATCACATCACCAAACCCCGCAAAAACAAGTTAGACGTCTCTAATTTGGTTTGCATATTTTACGTGGTTTAGGGTTTTCGAGTAAGATCTAATCTACCTACGAACATGAACCACAACGGTGATACTAGTGTTGTCAATAGAAGAGTAAACTGAATCTTCACTATAGTAGGAGAGACGAGACACCCGCAAAGCCTCTTATGCAATACAAGTTGCATGTCGAACGAGGAGCAAGTCTCATGAACGCGGTCATGTAAAGTTAGCCCGAGCCGCTTCATCCCACTATGCCACAAAGATGCAAAGTACTCAAACTAAAGACAACAAGAGCATCAACGCCCACAAAACCATTGTGTTCTACTCGTGCAACCATCTATGCATAGACATGGCTGTGATACCACTGTAGGGATTCATTGCATAGAAAACAAAAAATTTCCTACCGCGAACACACAATCCAAGCCAAGATGCAATCTAGAAGACGGCAGCAACGAGGGGATTATCGAGTCTCACCCTTGAAGAGATTCCAAAGCCTACAAGATGAGGCTCTTGTTGCTGCGGTAGACGTTCACTTGCCGCTTGCAAAAGCGCGTAGAAGATCTTGATCACGGCGCCACGAACGGGCAGCACCTCCGTACTCGGTCACACGTTCGGTTGTTGATGAAGACGACGTCCACCTCCCCGTTCCAGCGGGCAGCGGAAGTAGTAGCTCCTCTTGAATCCGACGAAGCACGACGGCGTGGTGTCGGTGGCGGTGGAGAATCCCGGCGGAGCTTCGCTAAGCGTGCGGGGAAGAAGGAGGAGTGGGGCGGCTAGGGTTTGGGGAGAGGGGGCGCCGGCCATCTAGGTGGTGCGGCCACCTTGTTGTGTTGGGGTGGCCGGCCCCCTCCCCTTGGCCCCTCATTATATAGGTGGAAGCCCCAAGTGTTGGACTACAAGTCTCCGAATAAGACCCGAACCCAAAACCTTCCATGTGATAGGGAAACCTACCCAAGGTGGGAATCCCACTTGGGGTGGGATTCCCCCCTTCCATGTGGGGGGGGGGGTGGCCGGCCCCCTTAGGGGAGTACACTTGGGACTCCTCCCCCTTAGGGTTGGCCGGCCATGGGAGGTGGAGTCCCTTCGGGACTCCGCCTTCCTTAGTGGTTTCTTCTTGACTTCTCTAGAACCTTCTAGAACCTTCCATAGAACCTTCCGGATCATTTTAAATCTTATAAAATGACTTCCTATATATGAATCTTATTCTCCGGACCATTCCGGAACTCCTCGTGATGTCCGGGATATCATCCGGGACTCCGAACAAATATTCGAACTCCATTCCATATTCAAGTTCTACCATTTCAACATCCAACTTTAAGTGTGTCACCCTACGGTTCGCGAACTATGCGGACATGGTTGAGTACTCACTCCGACCAATAACCAATAGCGGGATCCGGAGATCCATAATGGCTCCCACATATTCAACGATGACTTTAGTGATCGAATGAACCATTCACATATAATACCAATTCCCTTTGTCACGCGATATTTTACTTGTCCGAGGTTTGATCATCGGTATCACTCTATACCTTGTTCAACCTCGTCTCCTGACAAGTACTCTTTACTCGTACCATGGTATGTGGTCTCTTATGAACTTATTCATATGCTTGCAATACATTAGACGACATTCCACCGAGAGGGCCCAGAGTATATCTATCCGTCATCGGGATGGACAAATCCCACTGTTGATCCATATGCCTCAACTCATACTTTCCGGATACTTAATCCCACCTTTATAACCACCCATTTACGCAGTGGCGTTTGATGTAATCAAAGTACCTTTCCGGTATAAGTGATTTACATGATCTCATGGTCATAAGGACTAGGTAACTATGTATCGAAAGCTTATAGCAAATAACTTAATGACGTGATCTTATGCTACGCTTAATTGGGTGTGTCCATTACATCATTCATATAATGACATAACCTTGTTATTAATAACATCCAATGTTCATGATCACGAAACCATGATCATCTATTAATCAACAAGCTATTTATACAAGAGGCTTATTAGGGACTCCTTGTTGTTCACATAACACACATGTATCAATGTTTCGGTTAATACAATTATAGCATGGTATGTAAACATTATCATAAACACAAAGATATATAATAACCATTTATTATTGCCTCTTGGGCATATCTCCAACAATTTTCTGGTACTAACCTAATAACAAGATGCCGAAGTGCCAGTTCCTGTTTTCTGCTGTTTTTGGTTTCAGAAATCCTACACAGGAAATATTCTCGGAATTGGACGAAACAAAAGCCCACAGTCTTATTTTCCATGGAGCCTTCCAGAACATCGAAGGAGAGTCGGAGGCGGCCAGCAGGGGACCCACACCATAGGGGGGCGCGGGCCCAGCCCTGGCCGCGCCACCAGGTGGGGAGGCCACCCCCTGGCTCCTCTGAGGCCGCCCTTCCACCTATATATTCTCCCCGTCGCGAAAACCCTAAAACATCCAGTCATATTCCACGAAGAGTTCCGTAGCCGCTGCCATCGCGAAGACAAGTTTCGGGGGACAGAAGTCTCTGTTCCGGCACGCCGCCGGGACAGGGAATTGCCCCCGGAGTCATCTCCGTCGACACCACCGCCATCTTCATCGCCGTTGCTGTCTCCCATGATGAGGAGGGAGTAGTTCTCCCCTGAGGCTGAGGGCTCTACCGGTAGCTATGTGGTTCATCTCTCTCTCCCATGATGTGATCTTTATGTGATCATGAGCTTTGTATCACTATTAATCTATGTGCTACTCTAGTGATGTTATTAAAGTATTCTATTCCTCCTCCATGATGTAAAGAGGACAGTGTGTGCATCATGCAGTACTTGGCGTAGGCTATGATTGTAATCTCTTGTGGATTATGAAGTTAACTATTACTATGATAGTATTGATGTGATCTATTCCCCCTTTCATAGCTATTGTTGACAGTGTGTATGCTATGTTAGTACTCGGTCTAAATTGCAATGGTATTATCTTGGATTATGATTTGATGAGGATATCCCTATGAGTGGTGTTTTCAAATACTTGATGAACTTTGAGTGGAGCTTTTGTAGCCGCTACGTGATTAGTGATTCCAATAGGAGAGTAATTCAGAGTAGCACAAGTGAAGAGAAGTTATTTATTTATTATGTGATCATTGTTGAGAGTGTCCACTAGTGAAAGTATGATCCCTAGGCCTTGTTTCTAAGCAATGAAACACCGTTTCCAACAAGTTCTGCTACATGTTGGCTTGCTGCCATTTTTATTTCAGATTTCAATTACTACTTATAATCATCCATATTACTTGTATTTCATTATCTCTTCGCCGAACTATTGCACCTATACATCTGATAAGTGTATTAGGTGTGTTGGGGACACAAGAGACTTCTTGTAACTTAATTGCAGGGTTTCTTGAGAGGGATATCTTTGACCTCTACCTCCCTGAGTTCGATAAACCTTGGGTGATTCACTTAAGGGAAACTTGCTGTTGTTCTACAAACCTCTGCTCTTGGAGGCCCAACACTGTCTACAGGAATAGAAGCATGCGTAGACATCACGAACCAAAGCTCATGCACAACAGATTTGTACAGAGCAATGGTTCGCTGAACCCGCTCTGTACCAATTTGTGCCCAACGATTCATCATAGGCAAAGAAACAAATTCCAGATCTGAATAAATTAACCGAACGGCCGAACCCCAAACCTTAACCCCAAATCTTAACTGATTGAGATCACATGATTACTTGCATAAATTAACCGAACGGCCGAACCCCAAATCTTAACCCCAAATCTTAACTGATTGAGATCCCATGATTACTTGCATAAATCAAGAAGGGATCAAATCAAAATGGAATAAAATCGGTGCAAATATTAACCCAATACTCATCCTACCTACAGATCGGCACTAATAGTTACTAGGGAACCAGCAAAAATAGGGTTGAAAAAGAAAGGGAAGGGGAACAACAAGGGAGCAAACCGTAGTTACCTCGTTCCAAGGGTCTTCCATGCAGGTGTCGTAGGGGTTCGCCGGACAGTTGTACGACACCGCCTCGTAGGGGTCCCATTCCGGCGGGATCTGACCGCCACCGGCGGCAGCCTCCGATGCACCGGCGGGAGCCGCCAATGCACCGGAGGCGGCGACGACCGTAGAGGGGACAACATCGAAGGCGGAGGCACCGTGCTTAGAGGGGACGACGTCGAGGACGGAAGACGGATTCGCATTCTCCTTGTCCATCACCGAAAGAGGAGAGGGAGAGTGTTTTTTCCTTTGGAGAAGATGATGGGACGTGAGAGGCGGCGTTGCGTGAGGGAGTGAGAGTGATAGTGAGATAGTGGGAGGAGGCGAACAGGGAGAGGCATCTTTAAAGGCGAGGGGTCCTAAATGCGATACGCGTCCTACGCATGCACGGTTGCACGTCTGGACGTCTTCGACTTCTGCACCGCGACACGTGTCCATGATTGCACATCTTCAACTTCTGCACCGCGACCCGCGTCCTACGCGTCAAAAATTGCACGTCTTCCACTTCTGCACCGTAACACGCGTCCTCGAGTCTAACCCTCGAAATTTAGATATACTCAGGTATACCCTCGAGTCTTATACTAGCATTTTTTGTGTGCTCAGTTTCCCCTTGAGTGCTAATACTGGCTAGTGCAATATACTCAGTTTTACCCTCAAGTGGCTGGTCAATAGAGAGTCAACAAATGGGATTAAGCTATCTAATTGAGTCATTTCATGCGAAAAAAATTCCAAAAAGATAAAACGATAGTGGCACTTACTCATGGAGTCTTCTTACGCGACCTGCCACGTTGGGAACCATAACAATCATAGATAAATCAAGTTTTGCCACAAATTGCCACTTCTCAAATCACCTAGTAGCTATGAAGGTGCATGGCTTTCCACAATAAGCCCTTCCCAAAACAGTTTTCCCCAAAACATACATTGTCTGAATGAGGCCACAATTTTCACACTCATGTATATTTGTATTGCAAATAGTTTGAGGTAGGCCAAGATGGGTTTCATTGTACAAAACACGCATTTTACATTTTTTAAATCTCATATTTGAATCCCTTAGTCTATTTACTACTAACGTGCCCTTGGTTTCTTGATACTACTCAGTTTTGCCCTCTCCCTTCACAAATTCTCACAGGAGACGCCCAACCTTGCCCTGATTGTTCTAGCCCTTATCAAGCGGATCGTGCCCGCCGATCGTTGGTCATATGATCTAACGGGCAGGATAACACCTTTCTCTCTCTGATCGGGGCCACCACCCTCTCTCTCTATCGGCGGCTAGCTTCCACCCTCTATGTATGCTAAATACCCAGTTTGCCACCGGATTTAGCAAGTTTGGTTTTCTGTATTATTTTTCACGCGCTAAAAATTATAAACTCTTTTAGGCATTACTTTTCTTTTAGGAAATATAGTTTGGGATATAGTTTTGGTTATTTGAAACGTTCCAAAACTGGTATAATTTTGGTATAAACACGAGGCATACATATTTGTGGGATTTCGGTGAATGGATTATTTATCACCCCTCTAACAATTATCAACTATCTTTAGCATTCCTTTTCTTTTAGGGAATATAGTTTTGGTAATTTTAAATGGCCCAAAAGTGGTATAATTTTGGTATAAACATGAGGCATACATATTTGGCATACTTGTGGGATTTCGGTGAATGCATTATTTGTCACCCCTCTAACAACTATCAACTATCTTGAGCATTCCTTTTCTTTTAGGGAATATAGTTTTGGTAATTTTAAACGGCCCAAAAGTGGTATAATTTTGGTATTAACATGAGGCATACATATTTGGCATATTTGTGGGATTTCGGTGAATGCATTATTTGTCACCTCTCTAACACTTATCAACTATCTTTAGCATTCCTTTTCGTTTAAGGAATATAGTTTTGGTAATTTGAAACGGCCCAAAAGTGGTATAATTTTGGTATAAACATGAGACATTTATATTTTGCATATTTATGGGATTTTGGTGAATGGATTATTTATCACCCTCTAACAATTATCAACTATCTTTAGCATTCCTTTTCTTTTAGGGAATATAGTTTTGGATATAGTTTTGGTAATTTCAAACGTCCCAAAAGTGGTATAATTTTGGTATGGAAGCCCTTTTGGTATAAACATGAGGCATACATATTTGTGGGATTTTGGGGAATGCATTATTTGTGACCCCTCTAACAATTATCAACTATCTTTAGCATTCTTTTTCTTTTCGGGAATATAGTTTTGGTTATTTGAAATGTCCCAAAAGTGGTATAATTTTGGTATAAACATGAGACATACTATGTGGGATTTCGGTGAATGCATTATTTTTCACCCTCTAACAATTATGAACTATCTTTAGCATTCCTATATTCCCTAACACGTATTTTTTTTTGGTAATTTCAGTGAATGCACACACTAACTTTGAAAACAACTACAAGTACATGTAACTGAATAATGGATTTGTAACAAGAGAACCCTTGTAACAACTTCTAGCGCCTGATGAGCAATGATAAGAATCTGATCGCAATTATACAACAAAAAAAACAACCAGCAATCAGATTAGCTTGCTTCTTCAACTCGATCAGGTGCCTTAACTGCTTGTTCATTTTCTTCAGTTCTCCCTTCACTTCCACCAGTTCTGCATTGGGAGCATTAGGCATAATCGGAACGACTCCTCTCTCCGCCGCATTCTCTACAGCAAGTCCCCCCCGCCCAAATTGCGCTCCCCAATAGCGCCAATTGATTCCTGCAATTGAAGCCTCTGAACGTACACATCGATCCACTCGAAATGCCTGCATTTCTTCAGGATCTGAATAGAACAACATGAACCCTAAATCCCAAATTCGAGGGAATAACAAGAAAATCAAGAGAAACCAGAGCAATTGGAGCGAGATCTAACCTTATCTCCCTCTCTATATGGCAAGCTCTCGCATGCAAGGAACTCACGTCCAGGGTTGCCGTTGTCGTCCGTCTTACAGATCGACCGCTTCAGAGGCTCCTGGCTTGGGCAGTCAGGGCATCTTGTCAAAGGCACGGGTCCATACTGCGGCCATGAAGAACGGGAGGTGATGTCTACGGGTGCTTCTATTCTTGTAGACAGTGTTGGGCCTCCAAGAGCAGAGGTTTGTAGAACAGCAGCAAGTTTCCCTTAAGTGGATCACCCAAGGTTTATCGAACTCAGGGAGGAAGAGGTCAAAGATATCCCTCTCATGCAACCCTGCAACCACAAAGCAAGAAGTCTCTTGTGTCCCCAACACACCTAATAGGTGCACTAGTTCGGCGAAGAGATAGTGAAATACAGGTGGTATGAATAAATATAAGCAGTAGTAACGGCGCCAGAAAAGTGCTTTGCCCAGGACTGGCGTGTGGTTGATGGTGGTAATATTGCGGACAGTAGAGATGCAGTAAAACAGTAAACAAGCAGCGATAGCGATATTTAGGAACAAGGCCTAGGGATCATACTTTCACTAGTGGACACTCTCAACTTTGATCACATAACAGAATAAATAAATAGATGCTAGACTCTAAACTCTCTTGTTGGATGATGAACACCACTAACTGTGTAGGATTACACGAACCTTCAATGCCGGAGTTAACAAGCTCCACAATATTCGATGTTCATGTTTAAATAACCTTAGAGTGCATGACAGATCAACATAACCAAACCAAGTACTAACATAGCATGCACACTGTCACCTTCACGCTACGAAAGGAGGCATACATCACATCAATACCATCATAGCAATAGTTAACTTCATAATCTACAAGAGATCACAATCATAACCTACGCCAAGTACTACACGATGCACACACTATCACCATTACACCGTGCAGGAGGAATAGACTACTTTAATAACATCACTAGAGTAGCACACAGATAAATTGTGATACAAAACACATTGCAATCATAAAGGGATATAAATAAGCACTTCACTATGCCATTCATAGTAGTGAATAAGTATTCTGTGAAATATAGCCTAAGAGACCCACACGGTGCACACACTGTCACCTTTACACACGTGGGACAAGGAGTCTCCGGAGATCACATAAGTAAAACCCACTTGACTAGCATAATGACATCTAGATTACAAGCATCATCATATGAATCTCAATCATGTAAGGCAGCTCATGAGATTATTGTATTTGAAGTACATAGGAGAGAGATGAACCACATAGCTACCGGTACAGCCCTTAGCCTCGATGGAGAACTACTCCCTCCTCATGGGAGGCAGCAGCGTTGATGGAGATGGCGGTGGTGTCGATGGAGGAGCCTTCCGGGGGCACTTCCCCGTCCAGGCGGCATGCCGGAACAGAGACTCCTGTCCCCCAGATCTTGGCTTCGCGATGGCGGCGGCTCTGGAAGGTTTCTCGTACCGTGGCTTTTCCGTATCGAGGTTTTAGGTCAGGGACCTTTAAATATGCGAAGAGGCGGAGTCGGAGGGCTGACGAGGCGACGACACAGTAGGGGGGCGCGCCCCCCCCCCCTTGGCAGCGCCAGGGTGTCATCTGGTGGCCCTGTGGCCCCTCTCTGGCGACTCTCGGGTGTTCTGGAAGCTTCGTGCAATCCTAAGATGCTGGGCGTTGATTTCGTCCGATTCCGAGAATATTTCCTTACTAGGATTTCGAAACCAAAAACAGCAGAAAACGACAAGCGGCCCTTCGGCATCTCGTCAATAGGTTAGTTCCGGAAAACGCATAAATATGACATAAAGTATGCATAAAACATGTAGATATCATCAATAATGTGGCATGGAACATAAGAAATTATCGATACGTCGGAGACGTATCAGCATCCCCAAGCTTAGTTCCTGCTCGTCCCGAGCGAGTAAACGATAACAAAGATAATTTACTGGAGTGACATGCCATCATAACCTTGATCATACTATTGTAAGCATATGTAATGAATGCAGCGATCAAAACAATGGTAAATGACATGAGTAAACAAATGAATCATAAAGCAAAGACTTTTCATGAATAGTACTTTCAAGACAAGCATCAATAAGTCTTGCATAAGAGTTAACTCATAAAGCAATAAATCAAAGTAAAGGTATTGAAGCAACACAAAGGAAGATTTGAAGTTTCAGCGGTTGCTTTCAACTTATAACATGTATATCTCATGGATATTGTAAATGTAAAGTAATATAACAAGTGCAATATGCAAGTATGTAGGAATCAATGCACAGTTCACACAAGTGTTTGCTTCTTGAGGTGGAGAGAAATAGGTGAACTAACTCAACAATAAAAGTAAAAGAAGGGCCCTTCGCAGAGGGAAGCAGGGATTACTATATTTGTGCTAGAGCTTTTCATTTTGAAAACAAGAAACAATTTTGTCAACGGTAGTAATAAAGCATATGTGTTATGTAAGTTATATCCTACAAGTTGCAAGCCTCATGCATAGTGTATACTAATAGTGCCCGCACCTTGTCCTAATTAGCTCGGATTACCTGGATTATCATCGCAATACATATGTTTTAACCAAGTGTCACAAAGGGGTACCTCTATGCCGCCTGTACAAAGGTCTAAGGAGAAAGCTCGCATTGGATTTCTCGCTTTTGATTATTCTCAACTTAGACATCCATACCGGGACAACATAGACAACGAGATAATGGACTCCTCTTTAATGCATAAGCAATTAGCAACAATTAATGTTCTCATATGAGATTGAGGATATTTGTCCAAAACTGAAACTTCCACCATGATTCATGGCTTTAGTTAGCGGCCCAATGTTCTTGTCTAACAGTATGCATGCTCTAACCATTCAACTAGTGGTAAATCTCCCTTACTTCAGACAAGACGGACATGCATAGCAACTCACATGATATTCAACAAAGTGTTAATGGCGTCCCCAGAAACATGGTTATCGCACAACAAGCAACTTAATAAGAGATAAAGTGCATAAGTACATATTCAATACCACAATAGTTTTTAGGCTATTTGTCCCATGAGCTATATATTGTAAAGGTAAAGAATAGAAATTTAAAGGTAGCACTCAAGCAATTTACTTTGGAATGGCGGAGAAATACCATGTAGTAGGTAGGTATGGTGGACACAAATGGCATAGTGGTTGGCTCAAGGATTTTGGATGCATGAGAAGTATTCCCTCTCGATACAAGGATTAGGCTAGCAAGGTTATTTGAAACAAACACAAGGATGAACCGGTGCAGCAAAACTCACATAAAAGACATATTGTAAACATTATAAGACTCTACACCGTCTTCCTTGTTGTTCAAACTCTTTACTAGAAATTATCTAGACCTTAGAGACCAATCATGCAAACCAAATTTTAACAAGCTCTATGTAGTTTTTCATTAATGGGTGCAAAGTATATGATGCAAGAGCTTAAACATGAGCACAACAATTGCCAAGTATCAAATTATTCAAGACATTTTATCAATTACCACATGTAGCATTTCCCGTTTCCAACCATATGACAATTAACGAAGCAGTTCAACCTTCGCCATGAACATTATGAGCTAAGAACACATGTGTTCATATGAACCAGCGGAGCGTGTCTCTCTCCCACACAAGCATGATGGATCATATTTTATTCAAACAAAAACAAAAACAAAAACAAACAGACGCTCCAAGTAAAGTACATAAGATGTGACCGAATAAAAATATAGTTTCAAGAGAAGAAACCTGATAATTTGTCGATGAAGAAGGGGATGCCTTGGACATCCCCAAGCTTAGACGCTTGAGTCTTCTTGAAATATGCAGGGATGAACCACGGGGGCATCCCCAAGCTTAGACTTTTCACTCTTCTTGATCATAGTATATCATCTTCCTCTCTTGACCCTTGAAAACTTCCTCCACACCAAACTCGAAACAAACTCATTAGAGGGTTAGTGCATAATTAAATATTCACATGTTCAGAGGTGACACAATCATTTTTAACACTTCTGGACATTGCTCAAAGCTACTGGAAGGTAATGGAACAAAGAAATCCATCCAACACAGCAAAAGAGGCAATGCGAAATAAAAGGCAGAATCTGTCAAAACGAACGATCCGTAAAGACGAATTTTAAAGAGGCACCAGACTTGCTCAAATGAAAATGCTCAAATTGAATGAAAGTTGCGTACATATCTGTGGATCACTCACGTAAATTGGCATAATTTTCTGAGTTACCTACATAGAATTAGGCCCAGATTCGTGACAGCAAGAAATCTGTTTCTGCGCAGTAATCCAAATCTAGTATGAACCTTACTATCAAAGACTTTACTTGGCACAACAATGCGATAAAAATAAGATAAGGAGAGGTTGCTACAGTAGTAACAACTTCCAAGACTCAAATACAAAATAAAAGTACTGTAGCAAAATAAACACATGGGTTATCTCCCAAGAAGTTCTTTTTTTATAGCCATTAAGATGGGCTCAGCAATTTTAACGATGCACTCGCAAGAAATAAGAGTTGAAGCAAAGGAGAGCATCAAGAAGCAAATTCAAAACAAATTTAAGCCTAACATGCTTCCTATGCATAGGAATCTTGTAAATAAACAAATTCATGAAGCATAATGCAACAAGCATAGAAAGGCAACACAAGCACAATTTCAAGATTTTCAACATAAAGAGGGGAAACTTAATATTATTAAGATGCATATAGCCATGTTTCCCTCTCTCATAATAACTTTCAGTAGTATCATGAACAAACTCGACAATATAACTATCACATAAAGCATTCTTATCATGAGTCTCATGCATAAAAGTATCATTACTCTCCACATAAGCATAATCAGTTTATTAGTTGTAGTGGGAGCAAATTCAACAAAGTAGCTATCATTATTATTCTCATCATCAAATATAGGAGGCATATTGTAATCATAATCAAATTTATCCTCCATAACAGGTGGCACCAAAAGACTACTATCATTATAATCATCATAAATAGGAGGCAAAGTATCATCAAAGTAAATTTCCTCCTCAATGCTTGGGGGACTAAAAAGATCATGCTCATCAAAACCAGCTTCCCCAAGCTTAGAATTTTCCATAGCATTAGCAACAATAGTGTTCAAAGCATTCATATTAATAACATTCCCATTAGCATGCATATAAAGTTCCATGGGTTTTTTAATTCTCTCTTCAAACACATCATGTCCTAATTCAAGATAAAGTTCATAAAGATCTCTCATATTTTCTGTTGTTTTCCATTATGCCTAACTAGTGTAAACAAGAAACAAAAAGATGCAATTGCAGGATCTAAAGGAAATAGCTTCGAGCACACACACAATAGCAACAGAAAAGTACTGTTACCTGGGACCGGAGTATGAGTGCCTTTTACCTTTCCTCCCCGGCAACGGCGCCAGAAAAGTGCTTGATGTCTACGGGTGCTTCTATTCTTGTAGACAGTGTTGGGCCTCCAAGAGCAGAGGTTTGTAGAACAGCGAGCAAGTTTCCCTTAAGTGGATCACCCAAGGTTTATCGAACTCGGGGAGGAAGAGGTCAAAGATATCCCTCTCATGCAACCACTGCAACCACAAAGCAAGAAGTCTCTTGTGTCCCCAACACACCTAATAGGTGCACTAGTTCGGCGAAGAGATAGTGAAATACAGGTGGTATGAATAAATATAAGCGATAGTAACGGCGCCGGAAAAGTGCTTTGCCCGGGATCGGCGTGTGGTTGATGGTGGTAATATTGCGGACGAGTAGAGATGCGATAAAACGAGTAAACAAGCAGCGATAGCGATATTTAGGAACAAGGCCTAGGGATCATACTTTCACTAGTGGACACTCTCAACTTTGATCACATAACAGAATAAATAAATAGATGCTAGACTCTACACTCTCTTGTTGGATGATGAACACCACTAACTGTGTAGGATTACACGAACCCTCAATGCCGGAGTTAACAAGCTCCACAATATTCGATGTTCATGTTTAAATAACCTTAGAGTGCATGACAGATCAACATAACCAAACCAAGTACTAACATAGCATGCACACTGTCACCTTCACGCTACGAAAGGAGGCATAGATCACATCAATACCATCATAGCAATAGTTAACTTCATAATCTACAAGAGATCACAATCATAACCTACGCCAAGTACTACACGATGCACACACTGTCACCATTACACCGTGCAGGAGGAATAGACTACTTTAATAACATCACTAGAGTAGCACACAGATAAATTGTGATACAAAACACATTGCAATCATAAAGGGATATAAATAAGCACTTCACTATGCCATTCATAACGGTGAATAAGTATTCTGTGAAATATAGCCTAAGAGACCCACACGGTGCACACACTCGTCACCTTTACACACGTGGGACAAGGAGTCTCCGGAGATCACATAAGTAAAACCCACTTGACTAGCATAATGACATCTAGATTACAAGCATCATCATATGAATCTCAATCATGTAAGGCAGCTCATGAGATTATTGTATTTGAAGTACATAGGAGAGAGATGAACCACATAGCTACCGGTACAACCCTTAGCCTCGATGGAGAACTACTCCCTCCTCATGGGAGGCATAAGCGTTGATGGAGATGGCGGTGGTGTCGATGGAGGAGCCTTCCGGGGGCACTTCCCCGTCCCGGCGGCGTGCCGGAACAGAGACTCATGTCCCCCAGATCTTGGCTTCGCGATGGCGGTGGCTCTGGAAGGTTTCTCGTACCGTGGCTTTTCCGTATCGAGGTTTTAGGTCAGGGACCTTTAAATAGGCGAAGAGGCGGAGTCGGAGGGCTGACGAGGTGACGACACAGTAGGGGGGCGCGGGCCCCCCCTTGGCCGCGCCAGGGTGTCATCTGGTGGCCTTGTGGCCCCTCTCTGGCGACTCTCGGGTGTTATGGAAGCTTCGTGCAATCCTAAGATGCTGGGCGTTGATTTCGTCCGATTCCGAGAATATTTCCTTACTAGGATTTCTGAAACCAAAAACAGCAGAAAACGACAAGCTGGCCCTTCGGCATCTCGTCAATAGGTTAGTTCCGGAAAACGCATAAATATGACATAAAGTATGCATAAAACATGTAGATATCATCAATAATGTGGCATGGAACATAAGAAATTATCGATACGTCGGAGATGTATCAGGAGGTTGAAGAGAAACTAGACATCACCCGCCTGCCGGAGAAGGACTGCCGCTGGCGGAGAAGAAGAACAATGGGGCGCGGGGAAAGAAAGGGGAAGCAATAGCACGGGCATGGGCGCGGGGCTGGCTCGGGCTCCCATTTTACAACAGTCACCTGGGTAAGCTGTGGGTTCGGCGCGCTAGCGTGGACAAGTTGTGGGTCTCACGATAATCTGGATAAGTGGAGACGTGTCCATTGCGGGGCACCAACTGCGGCCCCACTAACGGTCAACTTAACGGGATTCCTCCCGTCCCAGCTCCTTGTGAGGGTTTCAGACAAGGGCTTGGGGAAAACTGAGGAAAAACTAAGCGGCTGGGGAAAACTGAGCACAACTAAGAACCCGAGGGCACGGAAATAGAAATCCCTTTTATCTTTTGTTTTATATTACTTACATAACAGTGTTCCTGACAAACACTCCAGTGGAGTTGGGGACACAAAACTATTTCTTTGCATTTGTAGGTTTCTTAAAGAGCATAAGGAGGTAGATCCACTTTTTCCCCGAGGGTTAGAAATGAACCTTTGAGTCACATTTGTGGAGAAAATTACGCTTGTTGCATCACTTTGCGCTTGGAGTCCCAACGAGTTTGTAAACAAGTGTAGTTCTATTACCATCAACGAGAAGGGTCACTTCCAGGTTGAGGTGCATTTCTTTGACTCCTTGGTGCCTCATACAGTCAAGAAGAATCCAAGTGTACTGGAGTGCAATGACGCAGAGTTCGACTTCCATGGTGTGCAAGGATGATGATGACCGGTTCTCTTGTGATGACAACAACATAGACTGTGACAACCTTGTAAACATGGACAACGACAATAAGAAGGGCTAGCCAGATGGGGAGGGAAATATACCTAGATATGTTCAATATATAGTTTCTAAATTTTAGAATGTTTTATGTTTAATATGCAACTCATCACACTAGAATTTAATTTTAGGATGTTTTATGTCGGATCATACTAGAGTTTAATTTTATATGTTTTATGTTCATTATGCAATTGATTGTACAAGATTTTCTAAATTATGCAATTAACTACTGGGTGTCTAAACTATGCAGTGAACTAATAGACTCTAAGTAATGTGTTTTCTTTAGTTTTGATCGTGATATAAGTACTATACTAAACCTTAACCACTTCGATTTTTCTCAGATTTTTGATTTTCTTTTGGACTAACTTCATGCTAAACACGTGTGATGTTTGATGTTTTGATTTTTGCAGCCTCTTCCTGTGTATGTTTTGGGGTTCTGCAGCAATTTGAAAGTGTTAATGGAGCCTCAGTCATGAGTTTTCTTGGTATTTTCCTGGTGTGGCTGTAGCTACGATGTAGTTGAGATGGTGGTGGGTCATCGTTTCCTGATGAGTTTTTAGTCGGTGGTCAAAGCGGTGCAGATTTTCTCGGCCACGTCTCTCCGGAAACCTCTCCTCTCTTCCCAATAATTTCAATCGCCACCTCCGAGTCGCGATGTTGTGCTGGAAGGCCGGAACCCTAGCGCCGCCTCTCCTGCCAGCGTCCTCGGCCGCTGGCCCACCTCCGTCCGCTCCCACTCGCCGGCGGTCTGATTCGTCAAGACCCGGCTCTCCCAGCTCCGAGAATCATTGTTTCGGCACGGCATCGTGCGGCTACTGCACCTCAGGGTGTGATGCCGCCGGGACATGTAGGAGGCCGCCTAGCTGCTCTCCCCCGATGGAACAAGGAGGAGGTCGCCGGAGCAAGCCGAGATCCCAGTGGCGTCCGCGCACAGGCTTGCAGGAGACATCGAGGAGTACGTATGAGGCCTGGTTGCTCCCTCCTCCCCTAACCCCGACCATCCTATCTTTGTTCCTTCTATTCGCAGGCAAGAGGTTCGAGGCAGAGACGTCACCGGCTGCAGTCGCACACATCACCGGCCGGAATCCAGCCGCCGCCAACCACAATCTAGCCACCGCTGCCGCCCGAAATCGGGCCACCTTGGCCTGGATTCGCCCTTCCCCATCGTCTAGAGCCGCCTCTGCCGTCGCCCGTCGCGAGCAACAAGGTAATTTCGATCCCGTCCTGCTTTCTCATGTCTTACTTCCTATCCTCCTACCTAGCTGTCCTGCCGCTGCGTGCTTTTCTACAGTTGCTTGGTTTGCTGCCGCCTGGCATCGTCTGCATGTTAAATTGCTCATGATTTTCCTGATACGCTGTCCAGGAAGTGAGACGCAAGCAACATCGTTGTTGTTGCTAATATAGAGGCTGAGGCTGGTGGTATCAATGCAAAATATCCATGGGCTCATGCTTCAAAAATAGCATCACACGCAACAGGCCAAGTAGGCAACTTCTTTGTTGTTTCCAGATTTTGCACGGTTATGCCTTGCTCTCTCTCTCTTATGTACTAAATTCTTGTGTATTGCTGATAACCTTTCTTACAAATTAATGAACAAAGCCTCCTTCCTTGTGACAAGCTCTGGAAACCAGCAAAAATGATACTGCATTTTTTAATAAGCTCTGGAGTATTATGTAGTAAAATCCGGAGTAAGTGTCTGTTTGTTGCAGTCCCTGACAATATATGGAACAAACACAGGTTTACAACGACCTGAACATTGACTACTTGAAGATGTTTCAGCCGTTGCTATAGGACTGTGAGTCCATCCACATTTTCTTTTCTTGTTACTACTTAAAGATAGTTTGCTGCTTTGCCACTGATATTGGTCACGGCACAGTTGGTAACATAGGCCATCATCAAGGACGTTTTAATCGTGATGGTATTTTAGTTTTATTTACCTCATGTATCAGAATTTAATGTATATCTTAAGGTCGAGAGTAAACTGATGAGCTTTCTTATCATCTAGGGGCCGTGTCCAAATTGCAAGTACTGAAAACATTCCCTTTTTCGGGACGATACTGTCTATCGCTAGCAGCACTGCAACAAACACTGTCAAGGGAGCCAAGTATGCCCCTTTATTTACCATGGTTGACATATTTGCAACTGTACCTGATTGGCATGGATGAAATTGCCATGTGTAGAAAATGTAGATGTATATGAGTGCTGCAGGCATACGAAGCGAGATGTGCTCCTTCCCTACAGCATATGCATTGCTTCTCACTCCTCTCTCTCACACACGGTTGGTGTTGCTGATCCTCTCTCTCTCCGATGTAGAGAAATCTGCGCACATAAAGTCGTTTGATCATATAACTATGAAGCCTAGAAAAGATTATTTGGGGGTTCTATTGTAGGTTATCAATGGTGATTTGATCCTCTCGAAAGGGGGACATGAAGACAGTATTCGGAGGACAAGTGGATGCAGCCAAACATGAGGGGAATCCAAGTCCGAGCATAACCTCACCAGTTTCCTGCCCAACACCGGCAACAAGCTCATCATCGTCGACTTCTGTCGTCCCTTACCGCGTCGCGGACAGGCTGTCCACCCCAAGGTATAGAGTGATTCTTACTTAAAGTGCTCCTTCCGTATTTGTGATTAGCACATATATGTCTGACAATATAGGCAAATGGCATGGTACAATAAGCTAATATACATTATTTTCCACCTTCTTCCCTTTCTGCAGAAAATAATATTTGTGAGCTGAGATGTGATATCAAAGCATTTTACGATACTGCATTTTGGCTGAACTATGTTGTTTAACTATCTGCAGCGTTAGATTTAGTTTAGCTATTTTTACCCTGTTAGAAGCTCAGTATTGTGACTGACAACGGGACCAACTTTATGTTCCTAAACCAGTTGATTTTTTTTTTTGTATTAGACATAGTCTTTCAAGCTGAGGTGTCAGGTTATAGTCGTTCAATTGGCTCAGTAGCTCGGTATTGTAACTATCAATCTGACGAACTTTGTATATATATATACCAGTGATTTTTTTTTGTTAGACATACAATTTCAGGCTAAGGCGTCAAGGTACAGTCGCTTATTTGGCTTGGTTAATTATATGACGATGGAAGATTAAGAACTTGATTTTGAATTGTTCAATGGGATCTCGGATGCCCAACTCTTATTTCATGTCTATGTAGCTCCTCTGTTCTTGTGCTTCTTCTGGTGTTGCGGACTATCTTTCGGTTTTCATTTATGCTCTCTATGAAGACAATTGTAACCATCTTAATTTTGTATTCTGTTTACTGCTCTTGATGAAATTAGAAAACAGTATTGCTTTCTTTCATCAAACAAAGTGTCTTTCTGGTTTATCTATCATGTTAAATAGTTGAGGCCAGAGTTGGACATTGAAGATTGGTAAAAGGATAATGAACTACTTAATCTATGAGTTTGTATTAGTGTTCCCCTGTGCCAAATAGTGCAATAAAGAATGTTATCTGTATTTCTTTTCCCCTTGAAATTATTATCTTCCGCCAAGAAGATCACCAATCCTTGAACTTATTTATTTTACAAAATGCAAAGGACAGAATACATAAACATCAATATGTGATAAAGCAATACACAATCAGATTTGATTTTTTTCACATGGTGCTCCCGATCTTATTGTTATTACTCCAAATCCGTGGAAGATGTGCATTGTCATGTGTATTGTTTTACCACATATTGATAAAAAAGTTTCCAAGATGTATTACCAACTGTCGTGTATAGTGTGTATCTGCACTGAACCAATGTGTAAAAAGTTTCTCTATTTCCTGTTTTAACGCTACCTTCCATTTTTAGTAAGAGTGTCACGCTAGGGCTCAACTAAATAAAATTGCTTTTCACTATTGTAAACTCTACATTGCCTGGAGCGCGTAGGGTTGCCTAGGCATATATAAGCTTATAGATTGTGAGCAACAAAACTGCAGTGCTCTAGATACTATGAGAGCAAGATACTCATGTGGATCTAAATCTCTAGGATCTATATTATTTGTGCTGCATTAATTTATCAGTGCCAGCGTCGTAGACATGTGAGGAGAATCTAAAAGGATACATGCCAGCACCACAATTCTTATTTGTGTTGATGTCTACAAAAATGTTACATCTCACTCAAATATATCCTTCTGATTACTTCCGACTTGTGTCACTTAAAATGTTGTATGTGAATGAAAATAGAGTGCATACATCATCTTACTTGGTGTTTCTGACTATACATTTTGTGTAGGGACAGAGAATATATTAAGTTCATTTCATCAATAGTTATGTTTCGCATTGATCTAATTTGATCTTGAGCACTTCTCCAGTTTAAAAACTAAAGGGAGGTTGGTTCAACAGTCGTAAGCTTTTTTTTTTTTGACCGGACAGTTCATCATTATGTTTACCGTCAGCCCAGTTAGGAAATTCATGTGGATCTGATTTTCGAGTCCATATCAACATGGAATCGTAAGGTTCTGTTTTGTACATCTTCAAAGTTAGTCGCCTTGCTAGCTGTTGGCAGTACCAATTATTTGGCGACATAATTGGCTGTCCTGGACTAGCCTACGAATTGGGTAAAAAATACACTTTAACTAACGGAGAGCTGGGCCAGTCAAAACTGCGGCGTTCAACCAAAAAAATAATTAGATTTCATGGCCATGCCAAGTTTTTTTTTTTGTTTTTTTTTTGTATGGCCAGCTTTGGTTCAAATTCAAACAGACCCATACTTTGCAAGTTGTCTAGAAGCTCTTTGTGCCTGTTAAATCGTTCAGTAAATGTTAAATGTTCAGAGGACGTGCCTTTTTGTCCCACCTGTACATTGGACCCCAACAACATATCACTCTTCGACCCACTTCTCGCTTGACAGCGTCGCCTAGATCAAGCTCTAGAAGAGCTTCATTGGCAAGTCCGTGCCGCCAACAAATCACTTCTCGACATGGTTCTTGCCCGGAAAGACAAGCCTGCGAGGACCACCGACATCGCATCTTCCTCGGCTATGGAGTGGACAACAAAGAAAGCCTATTTTCTTTACACATGCAACACCAAAATGGTAGACATATTATCAGACGGAGGAAACGGGAGTGGCTAAAAGCATGGAGTTAGAACATTATGTACCGTGCATTGTCAAAACTAGCAAGTCTACTGTTGTAGTGTCCGTGTTCACCGTTCTTCTCTATGCCCTCCCGCTATCAGTGTATCCCATTACTTGATCTTCAAGGTTTATGTTTTATGACATAATTTTAGTGTATGACGTATCAAATTTCATTACCAACCATCTTAAAACACACTATTTAAAAAATAAAATATTTATTAATTCAAATGTGGTCTTAAAATTATTAGTACCATCATATTACATAGTCGGCGCGGCGTGCCGCCGCGCCTTTCCATGCTAGTCTGTTTAATTTGTTAACATGAATGTAGAAAATAGATCATGTGTGCGCCAATTTGCGACAAGTGCAAGTATAATAAGTTTACCATAGATCTTCCTAGTATTTTCTAATGTACTACGATCCACATGTTGTGACAGAGTTATTCGTAGTTGCGCCCAAGATAAGTCTACTTGTTGTTTTCGTTTAATTTTGCTCAGATCATCTCCTCCAGGGCAAGGCATAACTTCTAGACCATGTTAATGTCGACATTGAGGACGACGTCTAATTTCAGGTCAACTTGGTCCAAATGACAATGATCAGGGTCTTCAGGGTTATATTCACGAAGGAGGCATAAAAAACCTATTTCAGTTGTCCTCACCGGAGAGACCTTCCAGATGCTACATGATGGAAGTTGGAAGGATGTGCATGTTCTATCTCGACCATCGTGATCATGACATCTTGGTGTTTTTACAAGTACTGCGATGACTCGGATTCTTCTGACGACAACGTCGACCTTACAGAAGAGGACAACATCATTTTGTGTTACCACAACTAGTATTACTAGTGGTGCGGAACACACGCTAGTAGTATGTTTATTACTAGTGGCGTGAGTCTGGTATACCACTAGCAACATATACCGGCAGTAGCGTGCCATGGGCACGCCAGCACACTACTCGTAGGATTTTATCCACACCACCACTAAGCATTCTCTAGTAGTGATTATTTCTCACATGGTATAAAATCATTATGCAAAAGTTATATGCGACAATCATATTTATTTAGAAGAAGCTCCTTGTGTGTCGACCATGTCCACACCACGTTTATAACGACTGGCTTCCACTCATGGACACGATTTATGTGTCTCTCATGTGACTTACAACACATCCTATTTCTTTTCCCGTGTAATGCCTCATTGTCTCCATGCAGTTCTAGTACCTTCTGGCAAAAGTTAAATGCGACAATCATATTAAGAAGTCCTTGTGTGTTAATCATGTCCACACCACATTTGTAACGAGAAGCTTCCACTCATGGACACGATTTATGTGGCTTTCTTGTGTCTTAAATCGCATCATATATTTTTTCCCATGTAATTCCTCATTGTCTCCATGCAGGTCTAATATCTTCTTAGGTAGGGCTTGCATTTGGTGGCACCGTTCTGAGGTGTCCCATCCCCAAGACGCAATCACACATGTATACTCTCCCCACTTTGAAGTGTTATGCCTGGACCCACACCTCTCCCCCCTCTGGTCTCCATTATCAGGAACTCAACAACCATCACAACCATGAGTACTATCGGACACCTAAGAGGTAAGGAATGGATGGGGGAAGCTAGGTCCGAGATTTATTTCTTCATTTTCCATGGAAAGTAATGATTGCTATTTTTAACATATGTGTATGTTCTTACAAAAGCATGTAGATGGTTTCAATTTGTTGAAATCATCTCCAAATTAGTTTGTTTTGTATGAAATTTATTTGAAATACTAAAACAATCAGTTGAGTATTTGAATAGTCAATAGTTGAATGTCCCTATTAATTTAGAGGAAGAGCGAATTTTTTTATGAAAGATGTTTTTAGTTAGAGCAACAAGCTCCATCAACTTAGAATTAACCAAATTTTCATCTAGACGACATCGTCCTCTTAGTTGCATTTTAGTTGCAATCCATGTGTAACCGGGAAAATCCTACTTGCAACCCATGTGCAACTCCAAGTCCAACACGAATCACACTGCAATCCAACGGTTTAATACTTGACTAGGCTACTTAATTCTCAATCAACAAGGAACCAGCAAAACTTTTTCAATCTTTTTATATAGAAGGGACCATATGACCTCCAATTGTAACACTAAAATCCTTAGAACTAGCTATTACAAATCATACAAGATGATGCATCTTCAACCTTTTTAAACTACTATAAAGCCAAGACTTTAAGCTAAATTACGTATCCAAAAAGGATTAGACAAAGAACAAAAGACAACATAAAGTAATGACGTTTTTCCTCTTTTCTACATCCCGGGGTCGAGCCTTTTTTCGAAATGGAGTACCCTAGGCCTCTTCATCGGAAAGATGCACACATCTTTTTTATTTACTTACTCAACAAAGGTCTAACAAAGATTATACAGTAAAATACCCAAAGCCACCACACAACACCTACATGCCTGGCAACGAGTGAAGATCATGTCAACATGGCCTTATTACCTGGAAAACAATGCAAAAATCTCATCAACTAGGAACCGAGATGATAAGGGATTAACTTATCAATGCCTACGGGTTGTAGACTAGGGTTTAGTTGGAAGTAGAGGGCAAGTAGATCTCGAAGGTTTCAGCCGAAAAGTACTCGACGATTATGAAACTAGGGTTTGAGGAACAATGATTCGATGATCTCTTTGTCCCTCGACTCCCCCTTATATATGAGATGGAGCCGAGAGATTCGTTTTGTACAAGTTACAGAGTCCGAGAAGGTTTCTAACTCCTCCCGCAAGATTACAAACAATGCTTCCTATTACAACTCTAGCTTTCCTTAACAATATCTTGGGCTTCCGAATCTTCTTATTCTTCGGGTAGTGGGCCTTCAACAAACCCAGGGTACTATCTTCGGCAGGCCCATTGGGGATGCCTATGTCAGTAGCCCCCGAGATTTTGCTTGAATCGCAGAGTCAGGGAAAATCTCCACTGTTTATTTTTACTCGACAACTTAAAACGTTTCTATATTTCTTCACATAAATTTCTATATTGTACAGGGATAATGGTAGTTGGGGCTAGTTCATCCGACGGATCGGGTACTAGTTAACCGCTCTAGTGGCAATCCGCAAAAACCTACTTCAAAATCACGTCCCTGGACATGATTTCGGGATACTCGGTGTAAACTTCGACAGAGTGCCGCTTAAGGTCTTACCATTCTGTCGAGTCCCGGTCATATTTATCGGGTACCTAACGCGTCCGTTAGGATTTTTCTTCGTATCTGTTGATACGGATAAAAGTAGCAAACCGACGTCAGAGACGGCGCCACGCCTCACAGAATGGATCTGGGGTCTTACCTTCGCAAAGTTTTGCGGCATTCAGAAATTGATCGCAACTTCGGCGTTCTGAGAATATATTGTCGAGTGCTTATTCGGCTGTTGGAATGGCACATTTTATTGAGTCAAAGATGACTTATATTGCTCTCCCGATGGGAGTATATACAGAATTATTTATAACTTGAAATATACTCTTTTGCTCTTCTATCTTTCTTCTTTTCATCCTGTCTTTTTTTTTATAATTTCATCGGGCACGCGAACAGCGTTCCCGATGGGAGTAGCCCCCGAGGCTACAGCCAAGGACTTGTGCTTGGTTGTAGGCTCTACACCTTATGCCGCTATATTTTCTTTTTCTCCCAAATTTTTATAATTTATCGGGTGCGCGAACAGCGCTCCCGATGGGAGTAGCCCCCGAGGCTATGAACAAATATTTGTATTTGATCATAGGCTCACGCCATTTCTATTTTGTCTTTCTTGATCTTTTCATTTTTTCAAAGTAGCCCCCGAGCATTTGACCAAAAACTTGTATTTGACCAAAGGCTCTCCAATATTGTTGCATGTCGCCTTTTGATGTAGCTGTTAAGTCGAATTTTTCTTTCTGCCAAGGTGACGTTATCGCTGACGATAGCCACGATTGTAGGTCCAGAAATCGCGAGAAGTTTTCTCCCGCTGCCCTGCGGGCCCAAATTATCCATTATCTTGACACATCGTGTAAGTGGGGGACACACGTTCTCCGCTTTTCCTGGCGCACGTACCGTAACTTCTCCAGTGTTAAAATACTTTTTTACCCTTCTTTCCACGTGGCTATCATCTGCCGCACACTTTTTCCATCCTACGGTCCGCCGCTTCGCCGCATCTCTATATAAGATCTCCTTCTTCTTCCTCGAGCACTTCCGCTCGCGCCGTTCTCCTGCTCTCCTCTCGCAAAACCTCCTCCGCGCCCCACAACTTCCTAAGCTCATCTTCTCCAAGCTGCATTCCTGCGCCATTGTTGATGCCACCGCGTCGGTTGACCAAGCACAGCACGCCTGAATCGTCAATGGCTGCCGCAGATCTGGGAAGCGCGGAGTGGGAAAGGTCCAAAATTTCCACCCGTGACATCAATCTCTTGAAGAAGCTAGGGATTAACAAGAAGCCCAAGGCGTTGTGCTTCCCTAGTGAAGAAAGCTACCCAACCCCTCCAATGGGGTATCGAGTAAGTTTCATCGACCATCTCATCCGCGGTCTTTCCGCCCCCATTCATCCTTTCCTCCGCGGATTGCTTTTTGTTTATGGCCTTCAACTTCACCACCTCACGCCCAATTCTATCCTCCATATCTCCATTTTTATCACCCTTTGTGAGGCCTTCCTTGGCGTCCAGCCTAACTGGGCGCTATGGAAGCGCATTTTCTTTTGTTGCCGTAATGGCTCTCCCAATGTCGCCTATAATATAGGCGGCGTTGTTATTTCCGTTCGCCCCACAGTCGATTACTTCGACGTCAAACTCCCTGACTCAGTTCAAGGGTGGCGCAAGAAGTGGTTGTACATTCAGGAGGAAAATCATGGATGTGCTGAAGACAACATCCCTCCTTTCGATGGTGCCGAAAAAATCCTTCGCCGCCGCTCCTGGGATGCAGAGGCTACCGAGGAAGAAAAAACATCGACAGAGGCCTTGATGACTCGCATCCGTGAGTTGCAAAATACTCGCGGCAAAGAGTTGTCGGTATCCAAATCACAAGCATATTTTCTTAGAACTAGAGTGCAGCCTCTTCGGGCTCGCAAATACCTCTCCGGAAGTATGCTCGGCGACAAGGACGTAGATCGGTTGTCGGCAGATTTGGAGGTCAAGGACTTAGAGAAGCTTGTCCGAAAAATCTCCTCTCTCAGCAAAAGAGATCCCGTCCCTTCTTCTTGTCGTGTAAAGCCGTACAGCGCCACCAATGCGCTTCCCAAGGTAAACTTTGTCGATTGATTTGTTATTGCCTCGCTATCTTTTGTAACTCCTTTTTTGACATCTTCCCCTATTTTTGTACAGAACCATTCCAATCTTGTCTCGCTTCCTCCCCTTCCTGAAGGTGGAGAAGTCGAGGAAAGGGCCGTTGTCACCGACGACAACCAAGATGCCCCCTCTTTTGTGAATGAACCCACAGATTCTCACAAATCTGCGGGATCTTCTGAAAAGGAGGCTGCCTCTGAAGGCACTGCATCGGCACAATCTCCTCCTCCTGCTGTTTCTCCCAAGAACAAAAGGAAAAGGAATGATGTCGAAGATTCCGGCACCTCCAAGGCCGAAGAAGTTGCTCCTTCACGTCAGAAGGCAACTTATGATCCATATCTCGAGGCCCTCATCAGTTCGTAAGTCACTTTTTTTTTGTACTCGAAGATTATTTCTATCTTGCTTTTTATGCTGTCAACATTTAATCGCAGTGATGATGAGGGAGAAGTACCAACTTTTGATGTGGCTGCTCGAACGAGTACGTCACATACTCTAATTATTTCGGAGACTCTAGTTGAAGGAGAAGAATCTTCGCCTCCTCAACAAAACATCGGCGCTCCTACTCCTCCTTCAAGCCCCCTTGTTCCTTCTCCGAAAAGGACAAGGATTGAAACAATCCCGGAGCCTACCCTCCAATTGAGTAGCTCCTCTAACCCTCTCTTGGATGATGTAAGTTCTTTATTTTTCTTGTCACTGTCTATATTTCCTCTGTTTGCTTCTTTATGCCATCATATTTTTTCATACCGACATTTTCTTTCTTTATTCTTCCTTGACAACCTATGATCAAAGAGCTTATTCGCATCGGTGCCCAATTCATCGAGTATCAGTGAGTATGCCGACAAGACTCGAAGGTAATAATTCTTTGTCGGCTCTTGTTTATAACTTCTTGCTCTCGTTTTGTTGCAATTTTGACGATCCTTGACTATTTTGGCAGATAAACTTGCAGAAGCCAACAAGCTTGTCGACACGCTTACTCAGAATTTAGAGCAAAGTGAAGCGGCTCGCAAGAAAGCTGAACTTGATGCTGGCAATGCTAAAGTAGAGGCTGATAAAGCCAAGGCAGAAGCTGCTGGTGTCAAAGATCTTCAAAAAAGGCTTGATGATGCCGAAACTGCTTTGAACGAGCACAAAGCCGCGCGGGCTACTCGTGAAAAGGCGATTGTCAAGCGCTTGAACGCGCAGAACCGGCGCTTTGTCGGTAATTTTGTCAATCCATTCCAGCTCTCTCTCTCTATTTTTTTTATGCTTTACTTACTGTCGACCAACATATATTTTTGCGACAGGTAGAACAAACCAAGAATTCGAGCTTGAAGATCCTGACAACGATCCTCTTCTTGATGCGCTCGCTGTCCTTGAGTTTCATGGTACCGAAGTTCGCGAAGGCATTGAACAGGCTGACGCAGGATTGTCACAGATGTTCCCCTTTTTCTTCCCGAAGAAAGCGGAACCCAAGACTTTCCTTGCTCTTGCCAAGGACTTCAATCCACCAGAAGATCTTGGGTTGAAGATGCGCCAGGAGAACATGAAGGTTGCTGTCGAAAGCACTGTTGCCTTGGTCGCTGATAGCCAACAAACTATCGACTGGGCGAAAGTAGGCGACATGCGAACGGATAGAGCAAACGAAATGGCGATCGTTGATCAAGGCAGCAAAGCCCAACACGAAGAAAATCCTCGTCCTATCTCGGGATCAAGCCATCTTCAACTCCTAGCTCATCAAAGCCGGAGGTCTAGTTGAATGCCCCTTCTTTTTATTTTCTCTGTTTCTTTAGCTATTGTCGCCATATTAGCTTTGGCGACAATTATCTTAGTAGTCCTTTTGAAGAACTCCTTTGTAATATCCATGTAAATTTCTTGAAGATCAATGGAATTATGTCTTGTGCCATCCTTTGATATTGGAATTTTCTTTTCCAGTTGGTATTTGATAATTACTCTGCCGATCCTCATTCTGCCGATACTTCTCCTGCTTCCTCCTTCTCGAAGAAAACACTAGTCACTGATAACCTCATCGAAGGTTCTTCAAGACAACATTTGTCGCAAGATTTGCAAGAACTGCGCCAACAACTCCAATCCATGAAGAAACAAACTCTTGCGATGATGGAACAATCTCGACAAGCATCCGATAGAGAGAATATTGCTCTTCAACAAGCAACCGAAGCCATTGCTGCAAAGGATGCCGTCGTTGCTTGAGGCTGCCGAAGCTTCTTCTCGAGAAAATTATATGCTTCGGCCTAATGATTGACGCCACCTGGACATGATGGGTATGTTTCATGTTCATAACCATGCTGGATGTTGTTCTTTGCTATTTTTCCTTCCTTGACAATTTATTTGTCGTATCGGGCTCATTTTTGGATACTCGCTGTCGAAGATCAACGTGTTGAAGCTCGAGTCAATGTTCTGCTCAAGCCGGCTGCACAACATGGTTCTAACTTTTGGGTTACTCCCGAGCGTACCCGCCGATTGTCGGCTTCCAATATCGCGCGGCTCAGGTCCGTGACTTCCTTGACTTCTCGCACGAAGACTTTATTTTTAGTGTATGGAACCATGTTTCCTCGCGACAAGATGCCGTAAACTCTTCCCGCATTAATGGAAAAATTTCGAGATGCTCCTCGAATCCATGGCTTTGTGCGGGCTCAACTCTCTCGCTGGCGCAAGATTTGCTATGATGATGATAAAGATTTGCCATCCAAAATTGCCCATGAATCAAATAGTTCCCACGTGCTCTGGCTAAAATGTCGAAGAAGAAAAGAAATATGAGCAAGATTGATGATCCGGGTGACTCTCGTAGCCGAAAAT
This sequence comes from Lolium rigidum, assembly GCF_022539505.1. Lineage (NCBI taxonomy): Eukaryota > Viridiplantae > Streptophyta > Magnoliopsida > Poales > Poaceae > Lolium > Lolium rigidum. The sequence continues at coordinate 59,161,756 of NC_061512.1, read as the reverse complement.
ATGATGGATGAACTTCTTCGGATGGACGCTGAGTTCTTTGTGAAGGGTAGCTATGCTGAGCATAGTACTCGTCCTTCCAATGAACGAATAACCATAGACCATGTGCTAGGTATCCATTAAGGATTCTCCTTTATTCTTGCTGTAATTTCACCGTTGATACATCTTTGTAAATATGATCTATATTGTAAAGCTACCAACTCTGTACTTATGTATTGTTTCTATTTTTGATCGTCGAGCCCCCGAGCCTTTGGCTGGGGCTTATTCTGTTTTGTTACCCCAAAGATTTTTTTCTTATTGCGAGAAGATATATATATTTAGCTGTCGATGGGCACGAGCCCCCGAGTGTCTTGGTGGTGACGTCCTATATTTTTGTTGCGAGGTTTTTAGACCAAAGCAATAAAATTTTGACGAGTACACTATATTTATGATTGTTAGCTTCCGATGTTATATTTGGCGAGGTGTTCTTGTACCCATGCGAAATATTTTGGTAAGTCTATATTATCTATATTGTATATATTTTGCAACTTGAAGGCATTAAGCCCCCGAGCGTGTCGAAGAATAAGAAGTATATCTTCACTATCTTTATTATATTGCAGCACCGCGAGCCCGCCTCATTAAAAACCTTTCCGGCCCCACTCGGTGCCCCGAAAAGGAAAAGAGTGCGTCCGAAAACTCGCGGGCGTTTCGAGTACATTGTATTTTTACAAAGGAGGACTATATTTCGACTCAAGCGTAGAACCGCCCTGAGCTGCGCCATGTTCCAGGGGTTTTTCTCGGAACCCCCGTCTTCTTGTCCTTGATCCCGTATGCTCCTCCGTCGATGAATTCCGTGACGACGTAAGGTCCCAACCATGGTGACTCGAGCTTCTCGGTACTTTGCTGGTTGAGCCGTAAGACCAAATCACCGACCTGGAAAGATCTGGGCCGCAATCGTCGACTGTGGTAATTCTTCAGGTTTTGTTGGTACTTGGTAACTCGTGATAGTACTTCATCTCGAGCTTCATCGAGTGCATCCATATCATCCTCCCGAGCTTTTCGTGATGTTTCCTCGTCATACTCTGTTACTCTTGGAGAATCGTGCTCTATTTCAATTGGTAATACTACTTCGGCTCCGTGGACGAGGAAAAACGGAGTTTCTTGTGTCGCCGTATTTGGCGTTGTTCGGATGCTCCACAAAACACTTGGCAATTCTTCTGGCCAGGTATGTCGAGCCTTTTCGAGCGGTCCTAGCAGACGTTTTTTAATGCCGTTGCAGATGATACCATTGGCTTTTTCGACTTGGCCATTGGTTTGTGGATGTCCTACTGACGCAAAGTGCAATTTAATGCCTACTTCTGCGCAGTATGCTTTGAACTCCTTAGCTGTGAAGTTAGTGCCGTTGTCTGTGACGATGCTATGAGGCACTCCGAACCGAAAAACGAGGCCTTTCACAAACTTTATTGCCGATGCTGCATCTGGTGAATTTATTGGCTTCGCTTCTACCCACTTGGTGAATTTGTCGACAGCAACCAAGAGGTACTCATATCCTCCTGGCGAAGCTTTGTGCAACTTGCCTACCATGTCGAGTCCCCATTGGGCAAAGGGCCACGACAATGGTATTGGCATCAGTTCTGCCGCCGGAGAGTGAGGTTTTGCGGCAAATCTCTGGCACGCTGTTATCACCAGAATTTGACTGGATCAGAGGTGGGCCGCGATTGGAGATGGGCTTGAAGAATATACATGGAAGAAATACATGAATCGGCCTTGTATACAAAGTTTGGGCTAGTTTGCCCGTTTATCTGTACCATAGTAGGATACGTGTCGGTTAGATAGAGCTTGGGCTCGTGCCCGGTTGGGATTATTCCCACGTTAGAAAGTCTACGGACTATAAATATGTATCTAGGGTTTATGAAATAAACAACAATCACGTTCACCACAAACCAATCTAGGCGCATCGCCAACTCCCTTGTCTCGAGGGTTTCTTCCGGTAAGCATTATGCTGCCTAGATCGCATCTTGCGATCTAGGCAGTACACGTTTATTCGTTGTTCATGCGTTGCTCGTACTGAAGCCTTTTTGATGGCGAGCAACGTAGTTATCATAGGTGTTTTAGGGTTAGCATTGTTCATCGTATCATATGCTATCGTCGTGCGACCCTTAGACATCTAGCCGCCCTTACACCTATCTTGGGTGTAAGGGCGGCACCCCGCTTGATCATTATTTAGTAGATCCGATCCGTTATGATTGCTCCTTGTTCTTAAAGGATTAGTTTAATATCTGCATGGTTAGGCCTTACAAACGGGTTGAAGGATCCAAGTGGCGCGTAGGGTGTAGTTTGCTAGCCCTAGACAGGATGTTCCGAGGATCAACTTCGTGTTGGTTTTTAGGCCTTGTCTAGGGTCGGTTTACGATCACCGTGCGTGGCCGCCAGGCTCAATCACGAGTAGGATGTTCCGATTATGCGGTGAAACCCCTAAATCGTAGTAGGTCGTTTTAGCTTTATTTTGATCAAGCAGGACCACCATCTGATCGTACACCTCGTACGCATCATGGGTGGATCGACTCCTTGAGCCGATTCACGGGATAACCTGAGAGCCGATCGAGGCTCGTATTTAATGTTTACGTGTATGCCATGCAGGAAACTAAGCGAGGCACATCCAACACCTTCCTGACCAGGTATAGGTCAGGTGGCACGCCCTTGCATCAGCATCGGACGTGCGTGCCGAGTCTTTGCGGGCCGTCGCTCGGAGGGACCAGGGCCAGCCGCAGTCCTGGGAGCCTCCCGGCTCTACGGTGTTGCCCGTCGCCGCTCGCCGGTGGGTTTCTGACCGCAACACATTCTGGCACGCCAGGTGGGACGATCTTCGATATCAACCGCATCGCCATCTACGTCTGAGATGGCGGAAGGCACTCCAGTCAAGTACGAGGATCTGACCGACGAGCTCAAGAAGAAGCATGACGAGATCAAGGCAGTCCTCGAAGCCGACCTCATCGGCTCTTTTCACAGAACCCGCTCACATGGCATCACGTGGAAAGGGTTCTCACCTGAAGGCGCGCTCGATGGAGTGGACCCGTCCACCCCGTCGAAGAACGCACCGAGTCCTCGCGTCGGAGATTAACTTCATGGTGGCTCATTCGCTACACCGCCATTCTGAGAGCCTGGTGAACACTTTGGAGCGTGTCGCTCTTCGGGTGATCCAGGAAATCATGAGCCATCAGTACTCTCCGTCAGGACCAGCTCTGGGGACTCACCAAGGAGAGATGCCACTCCAGTCCCGTCCACCGCTGCCGTTTGCGTTGGCAGCACCAGAAGTGCCGAGTTCACCGGCATACGTCGTCTACAATATCGGTGGTGACTACCAATTCTTGCATGAGGCGCCTAAGGAGATCCCTCACGGATACACGTGCACATACGTGCCAGACTGCAGTAACTGGGCACTCTCGAACCAGGCTGCAACAGCAGGGACTTCCGGAACAGCAGGAGGAACTTCGGGAACAGATTTTGAGAAGCAGACGTGGCTAGCTAAGTATGCCACTCCGACAAACCTCCAGAGCTCAGCTCCTGCAGTTGGCTCGGAGCTGGAAAAGCAAGCATGGCTGGCTAAGTATGCCACCCCGACGAATCTTCGCAGTTCGACGCTCGCAGCCATCACCGCGGATCAGATCTGTACAATCCTGAAAGACCAGTTCGGCATGATGCCGAAAAGGAGGACAATCGGCTATTCCAAGCCGTACCCCAACAAGTACGAGTTGATCCCGCTACCACCCAAATATCGGCTCCCTGATTTCACCAAGTTTAATGGATCAGATGGTTCCAGCTCCATCGAGCATGTGAGCCGATATTTGGCACAGCTGGGCACGATCTCGGCATCAGACGAGCTGCGCGTGAGGTTCTTCGCGCAGTCCCTCACAGGATCGGCTTTCGGGTGGTACACATCGCTACCACCAAACTCAATCCGGACTTGGAAGCAGCTTGGAAGAGCAGTTCCACGTGCAGTATCACTCAGAGGCTTCCGAGGCTGGCATTGCCGATCTAGCACAAGTACGACAGAAGCGCGGGGAAACAGTGTCAGAATACGTCCAGCGCTTCAGGACCGTTAGGAACCGATGCTATTCGGTTCATGTGACTGAAAAAGAAGCAGTCGAGTTGGCGGTGGTGGGTCTCTCATCATCGATCAAGGACGTGGCCTCCCAAGCAGACTACCCTTCACTGGCGCACATGGTGCAGAAGCTGTCAGCATATGAACAGCGCCACCCAGATGTTTACCAGGATAAATTCAAGCGTGCGGTGGTCCTGGTTGAGGCAGATGAAGATGAAGGTGCTGCAGGAGATCAAGAGGTAGTAGTGGCTGAATGGACTCGGGGGGCAAGCCCCGTGTCCTGTAAATGGGTTAAGCCACAAGGTCCTCCAAAAGGGTTTGACTTTGACATGACCAAAGCTGAGCAGATTTTCGACCTCTTACTCAAGGAGAAGCAGCTAAAGTTACCCGAAGGCCACAAGATCCCCACCGTGCAGGAGCTGAACGGAAAGCCATACTGCAAGTGGCATAACACGTTCACCCACGCCACCAACGACTGCAGGGTGTGGCGTCAGCAGGTCCAAATGGCGATAGAACAAGGGCGTCTAATTTTCAGCCAGTACGCCATGAAGGTCGACACACACCCCTTCCCCGCCGTTAACATGGTGGAGTACACTTACCCTGGATGGTGCTAGCCAGGATTCTCGTTCAACATCAACATGGTAGGACCTGGGCACCACTCTGGTAAGGACGGAGACGAGGGCAGCTGCTCTCATAACAAGGACAAGGAAGGAGCCGTTCCACGCGATCGGCCCCGACACTTCCCAAAAATCTATGGACGAATGTTGCGAAACCTTCCTTGAGCGATTCAATCAACATGGAGGCCGATCCCAGCAATCGGCCAAGATGATCCTCGCCATACGTTCTGCCTGTGTTCAACGTCGATCTAATGGGCAGCGGTTTTACGTCGGCTGATGAGCTGGAAGAAGTCAACATTGGTCCTAACGGAGCCGACGTTCAGATACAGTGCCTTAGCTAACTACAGAGCCGATATCCGCAGTTACCTGGCAGATTCGGCTCGGGGGGGCACCTAGTCAGAGGAACATGTGCGATACATGTGCAGTGAAATATTGGGGGCCGATGAAAAGATCGGCCAGTAAAAAAAAATCAGTACATATAAAAAGCCGATGCGCGGCCGTCGACTTCAGAATGTAAAAAGCCGATGCACGGCCATCGACTTTAGACAAGTTCTGCGAAACAAGTTCAGCAAAACATTCATCAGTTTGCACAAAGAGGCTCTACTGAAGAAAAGCGTCGAGGGCGTGAAGGGCATCGGCACGGATTCGATCCACCTCGGCGATCTCAGCCTCGTCGTCCTCGTCTCTCGCCCGTCACCGCCGACCGCTCGTGGCACGAATTTCAGCCAGATCGGTCTTCAGATCGGCTGTGAGGTCTTTTGCTTCCTCTTGAGAGCGAGCAATGAGCGTTTCCTTGTCTTGGATAAGTTGTTTGGTCTCCCTGACCCTCTTTTCAAGGTCCTCCAGTTCCTTGCACAAGATCTCGAGTTCGGCACTATTGGTAGAAGTGTCGGTTTTGGCGTCTAAAGCGGCCTTCTTCTCGTTGAGCCGTTGACATTTGTCTGCAATATCGGCTCTCAACGGGAGCTGGGCGCGGCGAAGAGTAATTCTTTGACGAGCCGACTGCACCCTTGACCTGAAAACCGACAAAGTCACAGCCGGCCAAAGCTTAACCTGCAGCGTCACCGGGAGATGGGGCTGGATATCTTCGAGGATGCCTTTGACTGCCTCGGGGTTTTCGACCAGGGTTTCGACCGAGGAGGAGAGTAAAACCTTGAGACGCTGGAGCGGGCCATGGACCGAGCTAGGGCTTGGCTCTTCACCTGCTTTGGAAGTAGCTGGCTCGATGGAGTCGGGATCGAACGTCAGCAAGCTTGAAAGATCACAGCCCTGACAGACGAGCAAGAGCAGTATGAGCATACAACAAAGGAAAAGGGTAGGCCCGAGAGAGTGGAGCGTACCTCTCCCAAAGAAGGAAGGGCAGCCGATGTTGTGACAATCGGCTTTTCGGTGGACTGGGCCAGGTTAGCCACTTGGTCAGCCACGCTTGGCGAGTTGGTTAGGCCGTGCGTGGCAGATGGCATCGGTACCTCTTCAACGTCCTCGCTAGAGGTCCCATTAGTCTGCAAAGGAAATGGTGAGCCGATCCAATTAGCAACGGGACGGCATGGAATATGAGCTGTTGAGGTAATTACATTTGAAACTTCCTGGCTCGGCGAGGAAACTCGTGGGTCTTTGCGAGCCCTTTTGACGCATCGACGCTTCATGCGTGACCCCGTTTTGATCGGAGCTTGAAGGTCAGCAGGCTCGGGAGTCGACCTTTTCCTAGAAGCCGACGCTGGCGAGTCCGTCTGGCTCTGTGTGGTGGATCTCTCGGAATCGCCCGGGGTGGAGTCCCTTGGGCTGGACTGTGCTCCCTCACTGGAGTTCTCTTCAGTGGAAGTCTGAAATAAGAGGTACAACCATGTTACAAAGATTGGGAAGGCAAATGTGTTTGGTCAAGACACGAGTCAGCTTACATGCAAGCTTGCTTGGACAGTGATACGTCTCCGACGTATCGATAATTTCTTATGTTCTATGCCATATTATTGATGATACCTACATGTTTTATGCACACTTTATGTCATATTCGTGCATTTTCTGGAACTAACCTATTAACAAGATGCCGAAGTGCCGGTTCTCGTTTTCGCTGTTTTTGGTTTCGAAATCCTAGTAACGAAATATTCTCGGAATTGGACGAAACGAAGACCCAGGTGCCTATTTTTCCACGGAGCTTCCGGAAGACCGAAGAACATACAAAGTGGGGCCACGAGGTGGCGACACCACAAGGCGGCGCGGCCCGTGGGGCCCGCGCCGCCCTATGGTGTGGCCCCTCGTCCGGCCCCCGACTCGCCCTTCCGCCTACTTAAAGCCTCCGTCGCGAAACCCCCGATGCGAAAAACCACGATACGGAAAACCTTACCGAGACGCCGCCGCCGCCGATCCCATCTCGGGGGATTCCGGAGATCTCCTCCGGCACCCTGCCGGAGAGGGGATTCATCTCCCGGAGGACTCTACACCGCCATGGTCGCCTCCGGAGTGATGAGTGAGTAGTTCACCCCTGGACTATGGGTCCATAGCAGTAGCTAGATGGTTGTCTTCTCCTCATTGTGCTTCATTGTTGGACCTTGTGAGCTGCCTAACATGATCAAGATCATCTATCTGTAATACTCTATGTTGTGTTTGTCGGGATCCGATGGATAGAGAATACCATGTCATGTTAATTATCAAGTTATTACATATGTGTTGTTTATGATCTTGCATGCTCTCCGTTTCTAGTAGAGGCTCGGCCAAGTTTTTACTTTTAACTCCAAGAGGGAGTATTTATGCTCGATAGTGGGTTCATGCTCGCATTGACACCTGGGACGAGTGACGTAAAGTTCTAAGGTTGTGTTGTGCTGTTGCCACTAGGGATAAAACATTGGCGCTATGTCCGAGGATGTAGTTGTTGATTACATTACGCACCATACTTAATGCAATTGTCCGTTGTTTAGCAACTTAATACTCGGAGGGGTTCGGACGATAACCTGAAGGTGGACTTTTTAGGCATAGATGCGGTTGGATGGCGGTCTATGTACTTTGTCGTAATGCCCAATTAAATCTCACTATACTTATCATGTCATGTATGTGCATTGTTATGCCCTCTCTATTTGTCAATTGCCCGACCGTAATTTGTTCACCCAACATGCTTTTATCTTATGGGAGAGACACCTCTAGTGAACTGTGGACCCCGGTCCATTCTTTAATACTCGAAATACAAATCTGCTGCAATACTTGTTTTACTATTTTCTCTCGCAAACAATCATCTTCCACACAATACGGTTAATCCTTTGTTACAGCAAGCCGGTGAGATTGACAACCTCACCGTTTCGTTGGGGCAAAGTACTTTGGTTGTGTTGTGCAGGTTCCACGTTGGCGCCGGAATCTCCGGTGTTGCGCCGCACTACATCTCGCCGCCATCAACCTTCAACGTGCTTCTTGGCTCCTCCCGGTTCGATAAACCTTGGTTTCTTTCTGAGGGAAAACTTGCTGCCGTGCGCATCATACCTTCCTCTTGGGGTTGCCCAACGAACGTGTGAAATACACGCCATCAAGCTCTTTTCCGGCGCCGTTGCCGGGAGATCAAGACACGCTGCAAGGGGAGTCTCCACTTCTCAATCTCTTTACTTTGTTTTTGTCTTGCTTTATTTTATTTACTACTTTGTTGCTGCACTTATATCAAAACACAAAAAAATTAGTTGCTAGTTTTACTTTATTTACCGTCTTGCACTCTATATCAAAAACACAAAAAAATTAGTATACTTGCATTTACTTTATTTAGTTTGCTTTATTGTCTTGCACTCTATATTAAAAATACAAAAAAATATTTAGTTACTTTTGTTACCATGTCTAGCTCTGAACCTGTTACTTCTTAGCCTGAAGAATTAGTCTTCACTTTTAAACAAGGGGATGAGGAAAGTTTTAAGGATGCTTGGTCTAGAATTTTTACTTCTTATCGTGAAACTGAACCTCAAATGACTCTAAGTTTGCTCCTTAGTAATTTTTATTTTGGTCTTATGGTTCGCTATAGATATGCTTTGGATACTTTAGTGGGAGGAGATTTCCTCCATTGCAATGGGGATCAAGCTTTTAATGCCATAAAGAAGTTGGTTGCATCACATGATTCGACTAATAATTTTGATTCAGCCCTTATCGAGCATTCATAATAGATTAAATACTCTTGAGACAAGTGCATCTCGCTTAAATGAAAATTATGGATACATTCGTAACCGTCTTGATCAAGTTTTAGTGAACTCTGAACTTTCATTGTGGGATCCTACTGTTAAAATTGTTATCGGTGATCGAACTCTTCATGCCTACTCGTGATATTATGTATGAATTTTGCCTTATGCCCGAAAGCATTTATAAATCTTTGAAACTTTGGGGAGTCGATGAAGGAGGAGAAGAAATAACTCTCATTGATAACTCTATTATAATTCCTAAGGGAATAGCCGCAGGTGTGCATACAACCATTCTTGGAAGAACAATATCCATTGATTATCTTGTTATTGAAACAGGAAAAATCATACTCGGGAGATCCCTGTTGAAACTATTGGGAGCAGATCATTGATGTGGGAGAAGGCACTCTGAAATTCACCTCTATACCAGGGGGAAATCATATATTTCCTAAACCAAAGGGAAAGAAAAACAATAAGAAAGGTAAGGGTAAAGCCCAAGGTAAGGTTGACGCACCACCCTTTGATAATACTTGAGATACACTTTCTGCGCCTAGCTGAAAGGCGTTAAAGAAAAGCGCTTATGGGAGACAACCCATGTTTTTACTCCAGTATTTTTGTTTTATATTTGTGTCTTGGAAGTTGTTTACTACTGTAGCAACCTCTCCTTATCTTAGTTTTATGTTTTGTTGTGCCAAGTAAAGTCTTTGATAGAAAAGTAAGTACTAGATTTGGATTACTGCGCAGTTTCAGATTTCTTTGCTGTCACGAATCTGGGTCTATCTCCCTGTAGGTAGCTCAGAAAATTAAGCCAATTTACGAGCATGATCCTCAGATATGTACGCAACTTTCATTCAATTTGAGCATTTTCGTTTGAGCAAGTCTGGTGGCCTAATAAAATCCATCTTTACGGATCTGTTCTGTTTTGACAGATTCTGTCTTTTATTTCGCATTGCCTCTTTTGCTATGTTGGATGAATTTCTTTGATCCACTAATGTCCAGTAGCTTTATGCAATGTCCAGAAGTGTTAAGAATGATTGTGTCACCTCTGAACATGTGAATTTTTATTATTCACTAACCCTCTAATGAGTTGTTTCGAGTTTGGTGTGGAGGAAGTTTTCAAGGATCAAGAGAGGAGTATGATGCAATATGATCAAGGAGAGTGAAAGCTCTAAGCTTGGGGATGCCCCGATGGTTCACCCCTGCATATTATAAGAAGACTCAAGCGTCTAAGCTTGGGGATGCCCAAGGCATCCCCTTCTTCATCGACAACATTATCGGGTTCCTCCCCCGAAACTATATTTTTATTCCGTCACATCTTATGCACTTTGCTTGGAGCGTCGGTTTGTTTTTGTTTTTTTGTTTTGTTTGAATAAAATGGATCCTAGCATTCACTTTATGGGAGAGAGACACGCTCCGCTGTTGCATATGGACAAATATGTCCTTAGGCTCTACTCATAGTATTCATGGCGAAGTTTCTTCTTCGTTAAATTGTTATATGGTTGGAATTGGAAAATGATACATGTAGTAAATTGCTATAATGTCTTGGATAATTTGATACTTGGCAATTGTTGTGCTCATGTTTAAGCTCTTGCATCATATACTTTGCACCCATTAATGAAGAAATACTTAGAGCTTGCTAATTTGGTTTGCATATTTGGTTTCTCTAGAGTCTAGATAACATCTAGTATTGAGTTTTGAACAACAAGGAAGACGGTATGGAGTCTTATAATGTTTACCATATGTCTTTTATGTGAGTTTTGCTGTACCGTTCATCCTTGTGTTTGTTTCAAGTAACCTTGCTAGCCTAAACCTTGTATCGAGAGGGAATACTTCTCATGCATCCCAAATACTTGAGCCAACCACTATGCCATTCGTGTCCACCATACCTACCTACTACATGGTATTTATCCGCCATTCCAAAGTAAATTGCTTGAGTGCTACCTTTAAAATTCCATCATTCACCTTTGCAATATATAGCTCATGGGACAAATAGCTTAAAAACTATTGTGGTATTGAATATGTACTTATGCACTTTATCTCTTATTAAGTTGCTTGTTGTGCGATAACCATGTTTCGGGGACGCCATCAACTATTCTTTGTTGGATATCATGTGAGTTGCTATGCATGTCCGTCTTGTCTGAAGCAAGAGAGATCTACCACCTTCATGGTTGGAGCATGCATGTTGTTAGAGAAGAACTTTGGGCCGCTAACTAAAGCCATGATTCATGGTGGAAGTTTCAGTTTGGACATATATCCTCAATCTCATATGAGAATAATAATTGTTGCCACATGCTTATGCATTAAAGAGGAGTCCATTATCTGTTGTCCATGTTGTCCCGGTATGGATGTTAAGTTGAGAATAATCAAAAGCGAGAAATCCAAAATGCGAGCTTTCTCCTTAGACCTTTGTACAGGCGGCATGGAGGTACCCCATTGTGACACTTGGTTAAAACATGTGCATTGCAAAGATCCGGTAGTCCAAGTTAATTAGGACAAGGTACGGGCATTATTAGTATACTATGCATGAGACTTGCAACTTGTAAGATATAATGTACATAACTCATATGCTTTATTACTACCGTTGACAAAATTGTTTCATGTTTTCAAAATAAAAGCTCTAGCACACATATAGCAATCGATGCTTTCCTCTTTGAAGGACCATTCTCTTTACTTTTATGTTGAGTCGGTTCACCTATCTCTCTCCACCTCAAGAAGCAAACACTTGTGTGAATCGTGCATTGATTCTTACGTACTTGCATATTGTACTTGTTATATTACTCTATGTTGACTATTATCCATGAGATATACATGTTACAAGTTGAAAGCAACCGCTGAAACTTAATCTTCCTTTGTGTTGCTTCAATACCTTTACTTTGATTTATTGCTTTATGAGTTAACTCTTATGCAAGACTTATTAATACTTGTCTTGAAGTACTATTCATGAAAAGTCTTTGCTTTATGATTCACTTGTTTACTCATGTCATTACCATTGTTTTGATCGCTGCATCCACTACATATGTTTACAAATAGTATGATCAAGGTTATGATGGCATATCACTTCGAAATTATCTTTGTTATCGTTTTACTCGCTCGGGACGAGCGGAACTAAGCTTGGGGATGCTGATACGTCTCCGACGTATCGATAATTTCTTATGTTCTATGCCATATTATTGATGATACCTACATGTTTTATGCACACTTTATGTCATATTCGTGCATTTTCTGGAACTAACCTATTAACAAGATGCCGAAGTGCCGGTTCTCGTTTTCTCGCTGTTTTTGGTTTCAGAAATCCTAGTAACGAAATATTCTCGGAATTGGACGAAACGAAGACCCAGGTGCCTATTTTTCCACGGAGCTTCCGGAAGACCGAAGAACATACGAAGTGGGGCCACGAGGTGGCGACACCACGAGGCGGCGCGGCCCGGGGGGCCCGCGCCGCCCTATGGTGTGGCCCCCTCGTCCGGCCCCCGACTCGCCCTTCCGCCTACTTAAAGCCTCCGTCGCGAAACCCCCGATGCGAAAAACCACGATACGGAAAACCTTACCGAGACGCCGCCGCCGCCGATCCCATCTCGGGGGATTCTGGAGATCTCCTCCGGCACCCCGCCGGAGAGGGGATTCATCTCCCGGAGGACTCTACACCGCCATGGTCGCCTCCGGAGTGATGAGTGAGTAGTTCACCCCTGGACTATGGGTCCATAGCGGTAGCTAGATGGTTGTCTTCTCCTCATTGTGCTTCATTGTTGGATCTTGTGAGCTGCCTAACATGATCAAGATCATCTATCCGTAATACTCTATGTTGTGTTTGTCGGGATCCGATGGATAGAGAATACCATGTCATGTTAATTATCAAGTTATTACATATGTGTTGTTTATGATCTTGCATGCTCTCCGTTTCTAGTAGAGGCTCTGGCCAAGTTTTTACTTTTAACTCCAAGAGGGAGTATTTATGCTCGATAGTGGGTTCATGCCCGCATTGACACTCGGGACGAGTGACGAAAGTTCTAAGGTTGTGTTGTGCTCGTTGCCACTAGGGATAAAACATTGGCGCTATGTCCGAGGATGTAGTTGTTGATTACATTACGCACCATACTTAATGCAATTGTCCGTTGTTTAGCAACTTAATACCGGAGGGGTTCGGACGATAACCTGAAGGTGGACTTTTTAGGCATAGATGCAGTTGGATGGCGGTCTATGTACTTTGTCGTAATGCCCAATTAAATCTCACTATACTTATCATGTCATGTATGTGCATTGTTATGCCCTCTCTATTTGTCAATTGCCCGACCGTAATTTGTTCACCCAACATGCTTTTATCTTATGGGAGAGACACCTCTAGTGAACTGTGGACCCCGGTCCATTCTTTAATACTCGAAATACAAATCTGCTCGCAATACTTGTTTTACTATTTTCTCTGCAAACAATCATCTTCCACACAATACGGTTAATCCTTTGTTACAGACAAGCCGGTGAGATTGACAACCTCACTGTTTCGTTGGGGCAAAGTACTTTGGTTGTGTTGTGCGGGTTCCACGTTGGCGCCGGAATCTCCGGTGTTGCGCCGCACTTCCCGCCGCCATCAACCTTCAACGTGCTTCTTGGCTCCTCCTGGTTCGATAAACCTTGGTTTCTTTCGAGGGAAAACTTGCCGCTATGCGCATCATACCTTCCTCTTGGGGTTGCCCAACGAACGTGTGAAATACACGCCATCGGACGGGAGCTTTGCGCTTCGGGGTTTTTCGGCGGCTACTTTCCTCACCGCCCTCCTCGCTCGGGTTGAGGCTCGGGGGCAACCGACCCCGAGGATGCTTTACTCTTGGGAGCTGATTTCGGTGAAATCGGTTGGCTCTGCATTATGACCTTCTTCAAGGGCGGTGAGCTCTGACAGAAGAGAACTACCGGGGCTGGTGGAAGGAATTCGAATGGGGAGCCGTCGGCTTGTGTGGGCTCTGGGCCATCCTGTTGCTGCCTAGGAATAAAAGTCAGGTTACAGACAATCATCATGAGCCATTGCAGGTAATTTATATGTAATGGTACCTGGTGTGCAGGAACGTCATATTCAGCATCAAGTTGCTTCAGCAACGGTCCTAGAGCTCTTCTGAAGGCGTGGGTCTTCCACATCGACCACCAAGTCTCGAAGCCATCGGTAGTGGTGGTGAAACAGAGGTTATGAGGAATTGGAATGGCCAGAGCGTCAAAGAAGGTATAGCACCTTTGGCCAGTAAGAATGTCAGGCAGTTCAGCCCTGCTTGCTGTCAGGTGGTGGAGAAAGAAGTGTGGGGGCACTTGCCCGAGGCCAAGCTGCCGGGCTACTACCACCGGTTGGTAAGACTCGTAACCAGGCTTTATGATCTTGTTTGAGGTACTCATGCCAACTGGGAGAAAGCAAGGACGGATCATGATAGAGTACGAGTGCCGGGTCGTTGGCGTCATCGGCAAGGCTGTCTAATCGGAAGGAGACTGGGTTCTCAAAGATTTCCGATTCAGTATAGGGGAAGAACAGGGGGTTGTCCAGGCCTTGGAAGAAAATCTTGAACCACTCTACTGCTTCCTTGGGGATCAGCCTGCTGCCTGGGAGACTGTACAGAGCTTGGCCATAGCTAGTGCATCGGATATCCTTCCCATTCGCACCTGGGAAGGTGCAGGTGGCCAAAGGTGGGAAATTTTGGATTTGGTTTTGAAAGTACAATTGAGCCCATAACTGAATAAACCACCGAGGGCCTCTCGTTTTGACCGTCCTTTGGGAGAACAGTTTGACGGACATCGCTTGAAGAGATCGATAGACTTCTCCAAGGAGCGAGTTTTCCAAGGCCAAGTTGAGTACCTTTGGCGAGCTCGTAGGCCAGGGAGAGGTAGTTCTTGGTTGGGGCGAGTGAAGGACCACAAAATATGAAGTGCTCCAGCCAGAAGTTCAAGAAAGCCGTGTGCTCTCTTTCTGTCACAGGGCCTTTGGTTTTCATATAACGCCTGAGGTAGGCACCCCAGCTTGTACACTCTGTTTTGGAGGAAAGGGTGAAAGGGACCTTTGGCAATTTAAAGGCAGAGGGGCTTGGGGATGCAATGTCCAAGCCTGTGATCATGGCCACGTCCAGCAGAGTTGGTGTCATGGGGCCATGGCCGAACATGAAGCAATTTAGTGCATCAGACCAAAAGTAGCCGATGGTTTTCAGGATGTTCTCATTCTTTTCAAGAGGAGACAATGATAATGACAAGGCATCGGCTATCCCTATCGTATCCCAGGTAGCATAGTGTGTTTTGGACACTCTACTGTACCATGCCACCCAACCTTCGGGAGGATTAGGCCAGGCTCGCAGGCAGTCGGCCCAGGAAGTCAGATCTAAATTCTGATTCGCGAAGGGGATTCTATTGGCCTCACATGAGATTAAGTGAGCGGGACTTTCGGAAGAACGGGGGCCAAGACACATGGAATTTGGGAGAGAAGGGTGCGGCAGCAGGATATCTGAAACCTAAAATTGATAACGGAATAAGGCATTAATTCAGGTGTTTGCTGTTTAATCCTAACATTGATTCGAATGACGAAGAGGCATTTGAGGATTACCTTCAGACCGGAGACCATGGCGTTGGCGTTGGATGATTCCGCCATTTGATGCGCTGAGGAATTGGGACGGCATGGTTGAGATTGGAGATTCGTGGGGCGGCTTGGGCGGCGATTTGGGGATCTGAGTTTGCTTTCTCGGATGGAGGTCGCAGGTTACCGTTTGGAGGAGCAGTTAGGTTGGCCTTACTCTTTTTTTATTGTAGAGGCTGATGTGATACCATCGGCTCTTTTGGGGAGTGCTTGACTTTGACTATCGGCAAAGTTAAATGAAGACACTCCTTCATTTTAATAAGGATTTTTTAGATTGGTGATAAAGTCGAGGAGGCGAGACGCCACGACATGACCCGACGAAGAAAAAGCAGAGTGATTTTGGAATTGTCATTTCCAAAACCAGGGGGGCATGTGTTATCACCAGAATTTGACCGGATCGGAGGTGGGCCGCGATTGGAGATGGGCTTGAAGAATATACATGGAAGAAATACATGAATCGGCCTTGTATACAAAGTTTGGGCTAGTTTGCCCGTGTATCTGTACCATAGTAGGATACGTGTCGGTTAGATAGAGCTTGGGCTCGTGCCCGGTTGGGATTATTCCCACGTTAGAAAGTCTACGGACTATAAATATGTATCTAGGGTTTATGAAATAAACAACAATCACGTTCACCACAAACCAATCTAGGCGCATCGCCAACTCCCTTGTCTCGAGGGTTTCTTCCGGGTAAGCATTATGCTGCCTAGATCGCATCTTGCGATCTAGGCAGTACACGTTTATTCGTTGTTCATGCGTTGCTCGTACTGAAGCCTTTTTGATGGCGAGCAACGTAGTTATCATAGCTGTTTTAGGGTTAGCATTGTTCATCGTATCATATGCTATCGTCGTGCGACCCTTAGACATCTAGCCGCCCTTACACCTATCTTGGGTGTAAGGGCGGCACCCCGCTTGATCATTATTTAGTAGATCCGATCCGTTATGATTGCTCCTTGTTCTTCAAGGATTAGTTTAATATCTGCATGGTTAGGCCTTACAAACGGGTTGAAGGATCCGAGTGGCGCGTAGGGTGTAGTTTGCTAGCCCTAGACAGGATGTTCCGAGGATCAACTTCGTGTTGGTTTTTAGGCCTTGTCTAGGGTCGGTTTACGATCACCGTGCGTGGCCGCCAGGCTCAATCACGAGTAGAATGTTCCGATTATGCGGTGAAAACCCTAAATCATAGTAGGTCGTTTTAGCTTTATTTTGATCAAGCAGGACCACCATCTGATCGTACACCTCGTACGCATCATGGGTGGATCGGCTCCTTGAGCCGATTCACAGGATAACCTGAGAGCCGATCGAGGCTCGTATTTAATGTTTACGTGTATGCCATGCGGGAAACTAAGCGAGGCACATCCAACACCTTCCTGACCAGGTATAGGTCAGGTGGCACGCCCTTGCATCAGCATCGGACGTGCGTGCCGAGTCTTTGCGGGCCGTCGCTCGGAGGGACCAGGGCCAGCCGCAGTCCTGGGAGCCTCCCGGCTCTACGGTGTTGCCCGTCGCTGCTCGCCGGTGGGTTTCTGACCGCAACACACGCGTCGCAGGTTCGTACTATCTCTTTTGCATCCTCGATTGCTGTCAACCAGTAAAATCCTGCCCGAAAAACCTTGGCTGCAATAGCTCGACTGCTTGCGTGGTGACCACATATTCCTTCATGCACATCCTTTAGGATTATTCTTCCTTCTTCGGGTGTGACACACCTTTGCAAGACGCCTGAAATACTTCGCTTATATAACTCCCCTTTGACCACTGTGAAAACTTTGGATCATCGAATAATTCGCCTTGCTGCAACTGGATCGTCGGGTATTTCCTTCCTGAGGATATATGATATGTACGCTTGCATCCAAGGAACTTCTACCATCATCACAAGTTCTTGGTCCTCTTCGTCCTCCACGGCTTCTTTGAGAGACGCCGAAGTTTTTTCTTCCTTTGCTTTTTTCTGCATCTTCTTCGGCTTCATTGATCTCTCCGCTATTTCTTCCCAAAATACGCCTGGCGGGATTGGAAGGCACTTGCGACCCGATGTTTGCGAGGACGTCGGCTTCATCATTGCTCAATCTACTGATGTGATTTACCTCGCATCCATCAAACAGCTTCTCAAGCTCATTGTACACCTCCTTGTATGCTATCATGCTATCATTGACTGCATCACATTTGTTCATAACTTGCTGAGACACCAATTGTGAGTCGCCAAAGATTTTTAGTCGAGTTGCACCGCAAGCTTTCGCCATCTTCATCCCGTGTATGAGGGCTTCGTATTCTGCTTCATTGTTGGATGCATTTGGGAACGTCATACGTAGGAAATATTTTAACTTGTCGCCTTCAGGTGATATGAGTATCACTCCTGCTCCAGCTCCTTATACTCTCTTGGATCCGTCAAAGTTCATAGTCCAAGTTCTCGACAAATCTGGGGGTCCCGTGTTTTGTAGCTCCATCCACTCTGCGATGAAATCTGGCAAAACTTGCGACTTGATTGCCTTTCTTTTTTCATACGTGATGTCCCGAGGGGAAAGTTCTATTCCCCAAAGGGAGACACGCCCTGTAGCTTCTGGATTGTTCAGTATGTTTGAGAGAGGTGCTTCATTGACTACTATTATCGGGTGTGCCGAAAAATAGTGGCGCAACTTTCTTGCTGTTGTGATAACTCCATATGCTAGTTTCTGGTACTGCGGGTACCGCTGTTTGGAAGGCGATAAAACTTCACTAATGAAATATACCGGCCTTTGCGCTCCATGGAGTTTTCCTTCTTCTTCTCTTTCGACAACTAGCACCGTGCTAACCACCTGGGGTGTGGCTGCGATGTACAGTAGGAGAGGTTCCTTTTCCTTCGGCGCCACCAGGACTGGTGATGTCGAGATTGTGCGTTTCAGATCCTCGAAAGCTCTATCGGCTTCTTCGTTCCACTGGAATTTCTCCCCTTGCTTTATCAAGGCGTAGAACGGTAGTGCTTTTTCTCCCAGCCTGGCGACGAATCTGCTCAAAGCTGCGACTCGCCCAGTTAATTGCTGTATTTCTTTCAACTTGGTTGGCTTCCTCATTGTTACGATGGCTTGTATTTTGTCGGGATTTGCTTCAATCCCTCTTGCTGAAACTAGGAACCCAAGAAGTTCTCCTGCTGGGACGCCGAAAGAGCACTTCGTCGGGTTCAGCTTGAGGCAGAATTTGTCGAGGTTATCAAAAGTTTCCTTGAGATCCTCGATCAGCGTCGTCCCCTTTTTGACGTTATGACTACATCATCGATGTATACTTGCACATTTTTTCCAATCTGTGTTGCCAAACACTTCTGCATCATCCTCTGATATGTTGCTCCCGCGTTTTTCAAACCAAAAGGCATTGTTCTGTAGCAAAACACGCCGTAAGGTGTGATGAATGCTGTTTTTACTTCATCTTCTTCTTTTAATCTAATCTGGTTATAACCAGAATACGCGTCCAGGAAGGAAAGACGTTCACATCCTGTCGTGGAGTCGATAATTTGGTCGATCCTCGGGAGGGGAAAGTGTTCCTTTGGACAATGTTTATTGAGACACGTAAAATCTGCACACATGCGGAGGACTTTAGTGTTTTTCTTTGGCACCAACACTGGGTTTGCCACCCATGTGGCCTCTGTATGCAGTTCTTTGATAAAACCAGCTTCTCTCAGTCGATCAATTTCTGACAGCATAGCCTTGCGATTTGGTTCCGAAAACGTCGCAAAGGTTGTTTGATTGGTCTCGCTAGTGGATCCAAGTTTAGGTAGTGCTCGGCAAGTTCCCTGGGTACTCCTGGCATGTCAGCTGGACACCATGCGAAGATTTTCCAGTTCTCACGGAGGAACTCGACGAGCGCGCTTTCCTATGCGAGGTCCATGTCGTTTGCGATGGATGTCGTCTTTTTTGGATCCGTCGGGTGAATCTGCACCTCCTTAGAATTTCTCTCAGTGTTGAAAGATGATTCTTTGTTTGGCCTTCCAACGTCTGGCAGCACGTCGTAGTCAGTCATGAGCCTTGACACCAAATACTCAGCTTGCATCCCGAAAGTTTCTGATATTCGATGAAAATCCTTATCACATTTATCGGCTAGGGCGAAGCTTCCTTTGACTGTGATTGGTCCTTTAGGTCCAGGCATCCTCCACAATAGGTACGTATAATGTGGTACCGCCATAAATCTAGCGTATGCTGGTCGTCCCAACAGAGCGTGGTATTGTGACGGGAAATCTACAACTTCAAACTCCAACTTCTCGATTCTGTAATTTTCTCGGGTCCCAAACTGAACGTCGAGATTAATCTTCCCCAGCGGATAGCTTGGCTTCTCTGGTGTGATACCGTGAAATCTCGTGTCTGTTGGTTTCAAGTTTGCTATCTTCCTTAATGTATCTGCATACATAAGGTTTAAGCTGCTGCCACCATCTATAAATACGCGAGACACGTCAAATCCTGCGATGACCGCTGGTAGTATGAGTGCTGACTGCCCTGGTCGAGGAACTTGCTGTGGATGATCTGCTATAGTGAAACCAATATCTTGCCCTGACCAATTAAGGTACTCGACTGTTGGTGGAGGCATTTTCTCTGCCATGAACACCTGCCGCGAAATTACTTTCTGAGTTCTATTGGATGGCCTTCCCTTCTGAATCATCGAGACTACTCCGTTAGAATTAGGATCGACGTAAGTTGGGGGTGCAGGTGCCGCCACTATTCTGAGCTGATGTCGATTGTCGTCCGTAATCGCGGGAGGAGGTGGCAAGTGAACCTCACTTCTGGGTTCCCGAGGATTTCTTTGCGCTGCTCGTGCATTAGCATGCCCTGCATATCTTAGCATTGCTTGGAAATTACGACAATCCTTCTGCAGATGTCCCGACTGTCTTTTTCCGTTGCTGTCGAGGAAAAAGTGCATCTGACACGGCCCGTTCATCATTTCTTCGGGAGACATGAAAGGCCTTTGGAACCTTGGCCCGTTATTTTGCCTATTGTTTCGAGATTCATCTCTATTGTCGCCTCGTTTCTCATTACTTCTCTGGTAATCATCTCTGTTGTTTCCTCCTGCACTTGCTCGGAAACCGGCCGAGATTTGTCCTGGAGCATCATAACTCGAGTACTGCCGAGGAAATCGTCGCCTTGGTTGATAATTTCGACCGCGGTCTTCCTCTGGCGACCTATGCCGTTTGTTGTGGACAGCATCTTCTCCATCTGCCCATCTGTTTGCTATTTCCATTAATGCGGATATTGTCTTTGGATTGGTCCTTCCCAAATCTTCGACAAAATCTCCACGCCCGATCCCTGCGACAAATGCATCTATTGCTCTCTCGTCAGATATGTTTTCTGTCGAGTTTTTGATGATGTTCCACCTTTGGATATATTTTCTCATTGGCTCGTACGGCTTCTGTCGACACGCCCGTAATTCCTCTAGAGATGCGGGTTTCTTGCAGGTGGACCTGAAATTCTTGACGAATATGTCCTCGAAGCTATCCCAACTGTCGATAGACCCGGGAGGAAGCTTTTTGATCCAAGATCGTGCGGCTCCACTTAAATGCACTTGGATGCTTTGCATAGTTGTTGCCCTGGTTCCTCCAGTTAGCTTCACCGTCTCGAGGTAATCAACTAGCCAGTCCTCTGGATCTTGCAGGCCGTCGAATTTTTTGAAGTTATCAGGCAACTTAAATCCCGAAGGGACTCGAGTTTTCGTACTCTCCTTGTGAAGCACGGCAAACCGCACATATCCTCGTTGTTTAATTCAGGGAATGCCGATGTTCCCTTCGCCTTGCCGTGCTCTGTCCACCCTTGCTTGTGCTTTGCCGTGTCTCTTGCTCCACTTGTTCCTTCGACGAGTTCTTCGCTGCTGCTGGCGCAGGTCGTGGACTATTTTGCCTTGCTGCTCCCTCTGGCGGTGTTGATGCAAACGCCGTTCCCATGGCTTCGGCTCCTGCCACTGCCATATTGTATAGTGCCTCTCTTGGGTCTCCTGGAGGTGGCCTAGACGCAAGGATAAAGGCTTGTGTCGCCATATACCCAGCTTCTGGTGTTTTGGGGATAATATTTCCTCTTGTGTCTATCGACACAAAAGACATGTCGAGGTTTTGAACCAGATACTCTCTTTCTCCTTCGGGTATATGTTGCAATCTTGACCTTGCTCTGTTCCGAGCTTCTCTGTGGCTATCTCCCGAGGTTCCAGATTGTCGACTTAACTCCGCCCTTCGCCTGCTTGAAGCGGAGGCTGCCTCCTTTCTTCTATTTAAAGCATCTGTCTGTTTTTGCAATTCCCTTGCAGCTCGTGCGAGCCTATATTGATATGCTTGCAACTCTGCTGGCGTGGCTGTTGTAGCCATTGGTTCTGAGCCATCCATAGCTCTTGCGGCTCTATCCCATGCTGCCTGCGGAAGCTGAACTCTATCGCGAGGCTCAGGGCCGACGTATTTACTGCCTAGACCTTGTCGCGGATTAGAGGGATCAACGTATGGATTTCCCAAATCGTCGAAAGCCTCAGATGTTTCCTCCTGGTCACGGCTTGGCTCTCCGATAACATAAATCTGATGATGCTTTGTATTCAGATCTATGTTGGGTTTGGTGACACCATCATTGAGACTGGTGAAGACCTTGCCCATTGTGGTAGATTTGTCGATGAAGTTGTAGTTGTCGACACTGCTTGAGCCATCGCTTATATAGGAGTCCGCAGATGACTCAAACGACATGTCGCTGAAGATCTTGGCGAGTTTTTCTCTTGCCCTAGTGCTGATGAAGCGTGACGACGAAGTTTCTTCCTCTCCTGACGATGTATAACTTGAAAAATCGGAATCGACCGCCGACGATCCCGATGAAATCGGAATTTCGACACGATACGATCCTTCTTTCTCGACGCGAAAGTGAAACCTTCCGAACGTCATCTCCATAGGCTCCTCCAGATATGCATATGCATCCAAACGGGAGGGCGGGTGAGGAACAAAATCGACAAGACCAGTTGCGATCTGTTTACCTCGATCCATTGCGTTGTTTGCGGTTGATGAAGTCGACGATCTTGAACGTGCCATCGAGATCGGATCCTTGACGCCTCTAATTCCCACAGACGGCGCCAATTGACAAGGGATTAACTTATCAATGCCTACGGGTTGTAGACTAGGGTTTAGTTGGAAGTAGAGGGCAAGTAGATCTCGAAGGTTTCAGCCGAAAAGTACTCGACGATTATGAAACTAGGGTTTGAGGAACAATGATTCGATGATCTCTTTGTCCCTCGACTCCCCCTTATATATGAGGTGGAGCCGAGAGATTCGTTTTGTACAATTTACAGAGTCCGAGAAGGTTTCTAACTCCTCCCGCAAGATTACAAACAATGCTTCCTATTACAACTCTAGCTTTCCTTAACAATATCTTGGGCTTCCGAATCTTCTTATTCTTCGGGTAGTGGGCCTTCAACAAACCCAGGGTACTATCTTCGGCAGGCCCATTGGGGATGCCTATGTCACGGGAACATCGCTTACCCTGAGTAACCGACTAAGAGAAACGAGAATGTTCATACGGTTTTGTTCATACGGTTTAGTAGACTCTTAGCGAGCACCTCATGCACATGCTATAGAAATTGTCACTGCCATCGGACCACTAAGCAATCTTCGGGATAGAAATCTGCATAATCTTCATGTTCCTACCGTCAATGCCACCATGACGCTAGACAACATCCTCACCCTGCACATGTCGAACATCACACAAATGTCGTCGAAACCCCACTGCACCATGCTTTTGAGACTCGCCATTGTCAATGCACTAGAAAATACATTGCTCCTCGAATAAACCATCCATTGATCCCTCACATCGATGCCCTCCTCCGAGATTGATACCCCCAAATGGGAACAACGTAGAAGCGTCGCCATCCTCTGATCCAAGGATCTAGCGTTTCCCCCATAGGGCTGCCAAAAGACCTAGGACGTTTACCAAAATGATACCCTTCAAGAATTCACAAGACGTCACCATCAGTGGCTCCAGCGAAAGGCCAAAACCTAGTATTTTCACCTAGATCTGCCACACCAAAACTCCTTCCAGCAACACATACATCAGAGCGACCATGCCGACAAGCTCTGGCAACAGGAAGATAGCACCCTGTCTTTATTGTCCTGTCTATGAGACCTCATAGGGGAATCACCAACCACCGCAAACATAGTTGTGCCGCCAAGGGCATCTGGATCTGCCGCGGGAGGTCACCCCCGTCGGTAACCGCAATCAAGCACCACCCGACCACCGCATCCTGCCGAAGACGATTCATGTGCAGGTGCACCGCACCACCCCGCCGTCTCTGGCGCCATCGTCAAAAGCTGTGGCGTAGTGGCGTCCGGTGGCCACGCCACACTCCAACCCGAGGCGCATGCTCGCGCCATCACCTGGGGTGAGAGGAAAAAGGGAAACCCCGTTGCTGCCAGCAACACGGCTTTGCCCGGCCGCGCTCTGTGGTGCCGGCGAGGTAGGAGGGGGAGGGCATGGGTCGGCGGCAGGAGGGAGTTAGGGTTCCTTCCCGGTCGCCTCACAGGAGGCCATCATAGGGTCGAGCTAGAGAGGAAGTATTTGTGCGATGACATAGTTGAACCTTAACAGACAAGTATCAACCATCACAGATTCTTCTTGCTCCACGTTCCCAGCCATGTTTGCGTCCAAACACTTCACTCAACACCTTGCGATGAAAACTAGAGACCAACTGCAACATTTCTCTATATTTTCTTCATGGAGAATAATCCATTCCAACAAGTGGAAAAGCAATTTTTTTAATTTATTTGAGAAGCTGAAAGTATTATGTTGTATGTTCTATAATTTAGCTGAAACAATCGCGTGGTACACGTGATAAGCTACTCTCAAACAAACAAAATATAATTTAGCTGAAACAACATGCTTATTTTGTTGGCAGCTTTGTTTGATCATCCTAGAGAGTGACCACCAATTAGCCACGCATTTTAATTGGCCAATACTATTACTGAGCAATGCATTTTTCTTATAATATTATTTCAGCATAATTTTTCCTGGAGATACAACATAGATATTATGTTTTGCTTCGCTGGCAAAAAAAATAAGGAAGAAAAAAAGAATGTAAGAGAGTAGGACAAGGGGGTCAGGACTCAGGACCCACACGAAAAGAGGGAGTACGACTGACACGTGGCACCCGGCAAAGCAGGCAGCAAGCAGCACGCCAGCAGGCCCCCCCTCCACACTTGGCCGCCAGCTTAGCTAGTGTGGTCATCATCCTCCGTACCCCCTTCACATCCATGGCTAGCTAGCTTAAAGAATTCAAAAGGAAGTAGTACTACTTTGTCAGTGTGTTTTGGCTGCGCCAAACTGTTTGCTCGAAAGAGAGAGACAGTGTGTGTGTGAGAGAGAGAAAATCTGATGTTGAATCTGCAGATACTAGCTAGCTTGTACTACTTTGGGTTCTTTCAGTTCTAGCTTGCACTTGTCTGCAGGTCTTGTTCAGCAATAGTGATGAGCAGCCCCTCATGCGTGCTTCTAGCAAGGCCATCTCCAACGCGGGTGATCCATCCGGCGCCCGCGCGTCCGGATGGGTCGAAACGGAAAAAACCGCGGCCCAGCGCGCGGACCCATCCAAAAACGGATGGCCGCGGCGTCCGGGATGACCCAAACCCGGCCCAAATCTGGGAAGAGTTTGCGTGGCCGCGGACGCCGATGGCTGGCCGCGCGCGTCTGCCCTTTGTCCGCCCCTGGCCCACGTGTCATAGACATAAATAATTTTTTCATTAAAAAGTACCCATTACATTTTTTTAGTCTACTACTTCTATCCTAATACGTACGGGGCCGGCGGCCTCGCCGGCAACTCCTCGCCGGCTCGCCATCGGGGCCGTGGATTTCACTCGACGCGGGCGGTCTGTACACGTGACGATTCCACTCCAGCTTACGAGCTGCGTGGCGCGGCGGAGGCCTTCATCCTCCTCCTTTCCGTCCGCGCGCCTCGGGCGCGCTCGCGCTCCGCCTCCTGCGGCGGCACCATCCGCTTCCCGCATAGCTCCAGCTCCTGCAGGGCGGCGCGTTCCACAGCGGTGCGCGCCTCCAGGCGGACGCGACCGGCGGCCTAGGCCTCGTGGTTCTCGTTCCGCCGGCGCATGCGCTCTTGTCGGCCGCGCTCCGCCGACGCAGCAGCCTCCCGGACGCGCCGCTCGGGCGAGGGCATCTGGATGAGGTGGCGGGCTGCTCGCATAGCGAGCAGCTCATTCTTCTGGCCGAGGAGATCGCCTAATCGGCGGCGGCCGGCCCGGCAGGTCGCCTCGTGCTCCTTCGTCACGCGCGTGATGTCGGCGAGACGCTCCTCGATGGCGGCGTTGATGTTCGCCAGCGCGAGGTCCTCCTCGTCGACGGGCTCCTCCTCCGCGGCGTCCGCCCCCTCCTCCGCGGCCTCGTACCAGCCGTCCGCGGTCTCGTGCCAGCCGTCCGCGGCCGCCTCCACCATCTCCGCGTCCCCTTCCTTCTTCGCCGCCGCCTCGGCAGCGACGCGGAGCGCCTCGTCGTCGGCTACCCACCACGAGTCCGCGCGCTCCTCCTCCTCCGTCCGTGGGAACCTGGCCAGGGCGGCGAGGGAGAGCTTGGCCCACGTGGCCTGCAGGGTGCGCGGCATGGCGATGGAGAGGGCGCCGGACAAGGTGGAGAGGGAGAGGACGGCGGAGCGGGTGTGATGCGGTCTGTGACCGCCGCCGTCTTTTATAGCCGGCGGCCTGGCGGGAAACTTGGGCGCGAGCGCACGCCAATGGCCTTTTCGCGCGAGCGGGAACCTTGGTGCGCACAGGAACTTTCCCGCGCGTTCCACCGCCCACCATTGTTGTCCCGTCGAGGCCTGCCATGGCGCAGCGCCGCGCAAGGTAGACGAACCACGTGGCGTCTTTTTGGGTCGCCGCGTTGGGCGCAGCGTGCGACCCAAACGGACACGCGGATGCGAGCCGCTGTCCGCGTGTCCGCTCGGCCACCTAAACGGCCTAAAACGGACGGCCCAGCGCGTCCGTTTGGATCGCCCGGTTGGAGATGCCCTAAGTAGCTAGCACGTTTAATTTCTTGGAATATGAGTACATGATTTATATATGGCCCAAGAACAAATAAATATACTGGATGCAGCGACATGAATGCACATACACGCATGCGAGAGTGAGAGAAATATGGATTGGGTTGGGTTGATTAAATTCTCTATAGACCAGAATGGACAAGACTGGGCCGGAAAGTCTTTGGCCAGTACAACTCGTAGTACTGTTTGCCTGCAGTGTCCTCCTCAACCATACACATCACACTGCATATTCCACATCCCTCTCTCTCCATGCTGCTTCTTCTTCGTCTCTCTCTCCTGTTCTTTCTCCTCTGCACCCTGACAAAGAGAAAAGACAGATAGAAATGGCGACGGCAGCCTTCCTTCCTTCCCAATCCCCACAGGCCACATTTCTCAAAACCTCACTCACACTGCCACTGCACATACACACAACGAAACAACATTCTTTCCACATCTGTGCTCAATCCAGATCCGGTCCCGGCTGCTTCTTCCACAACCGGCCTCTAATATCACTGGGCCGAGTTCAAGTTCCGTTGGAGAGGAGGCATGCAGCAGCTCGAGCCATGGCCGACCAGGAGCATATGTGAAAACTGTAAGTGTCCATCCTCTTGCAGCTTAGTTTTCAACTGAGCCTCGTCTCTCGTATGAAGCCTTCCACTCTATTTCGATGCTTGATATAATTAAGTTTCAGGGTGATTTCGTCCACATATTCACTTAGATCCAATGTATATATCTCAACTGAGCCTTGTCTCCCGTATGAAGCCTTCCACTCTATTTTGATGCAGTCACGTTGCTTACACTTCTTGTTTGCTTAACCTGTGTAATATTCCCAATTTGTGGCCCGTCAATTTTATTTCCGAACTAATTAATCCCTCCTCCTCAATTAATTTCCTCACCAGTTTGTTAGGCATTCACTACAAGATGCATTAATTTGTTAACCGAGTTCTTGTCCCGCCCGTCCGGGCTAGCTGCCTTCCAATTGTTTTAGGTTCGCCTAAACAGCGCATGTAATTAGTACACTGGATGATAAAATTTACTCCCTCCATCCGGGTTTACAGGGTCTACGCGTCTCCTAAGATCGTCAATTTAACTAATATAATATAAATTTTACACTATAAAAATTATACCATTAAAAAGTACAACACCTAGGCTTTCTAATGATATATATAGTTTTGGTTAAATTAACAACCTAGCTAGGGTTACGTGTAGGACCTGTAAACTGGAACGGAGTACTTTTCCGTGTCAATATATTCCTTCGATTCATATATATATATATGTTCAATCTCTAGCTACTACTAGTAGTAGCTATATATGCACTGTTCTGTTCTCCTGGATTCTAGGTCAGATCCCAGTACTAGGAGTATGTAGAATAACTGGATATTGGGCACGTTACATACTACAGTAAATGTCATCGTCAAGTCCAACAATTATCGTCCTGATGTACATTATTTTATATTTCATAGCTGGGCTGGCGAGTTGATTTTGTCTATGGTTTATTACATACTCCTATGTACTAATGAAAACTTTTTTTTTGCATAGATTTTGTACCATATAACACCGCCATGGACCTGGTTAATTGCTGGTTAGTGGGCATTTGGCTAGTATAGGGACGTGTCTCAAACACACATTACACAGTTTTCTAATTTTATTAGAAACACAATGACCAATAGATATATGCTCACACCATTCAGTGCCTCCGACATACAAACACATACCCACACCCACTACGAGCATGCATTATTGCACTCACACAACATGAACACTGAAGTTGCGGACGTACATGGATATCTCCTCACCACTAGAAGCTACCCAACTCGGCGAGCCGCCCAATACATCAAACCTAATGCTTTGTTCTCGGGTGGAAAACACCCCTCCACTAACTACCCAAGAAATGCTTGGTTTGCAAAGTTAGTCTTGTACTTTCTGACCAAAACTATAAAATTCTAATTGTGTGGTACTGTACTCTCCATAGAGAGGTAGCACCAACAAATGAGCACGATCATCTCATTTTATAACACATGCATATTAATAACCCGATAGGGATATACTTAAGAGCAATATGTATAATGAGTTTGTTGGGGTTCCTAGCTTAAAAAATTGACAGTGTATATACCAATAGCACAACACCCGTAAACGCCAACACAATGGGAACACAACATATAGTCAACACCTTTTTCTAGGAGCGGGATTTTTATAGTATGTTTAACCTATGAAATTTTTCTACAAACATTTGAACATGTTTTCCTGATGTAGTATATGTAACGACTCGTCTGTAAGTCAAAAAAATTATGTTGACTTTTAGGTAAATGCGCCAAACAGAGTGTAGTTTAGATTTTTTTTTTCTCCTAATATGTACCATGATATGATCTACTAAAAATCATATGCGGAGTACTTACTATTTCACCTTTAAATGTGTAGAAGTGTTCCAAAGACAGTGCAGTTTAGATTTTTTCCCTAATATGTACCATGATCTGATCTAATGCAAATCATATGCAGAGTACTTACTCATTTCACCTGTAAATATGTAGAGAAGTGTTCTTTTGCACTAAAATGATGCCAATAATGCTATATGATTAGATGATTTTGTTGACAATTATATATGAAATTGGCCTAAGATTTATTGATTCATTAGAAGCTTGGTATATTGAAAATATATATTTGGAAATCATATCGGATGCTCATAAGAGACTTACTCCCATGATACAGGTTTAATTTAGTCAATAAAATATGAATTATATGTCACATAAATTATCTAAGTTTTGTGACATATAATTCATATTTATTGACCAAATTTATGGTCAAACTTTTCCTTAAACTAGGTGTAATTTTTATAAACCGGTATGAATGGAGTAGACTAATGCGCAAGCTCAAATAATGTGGTACCTATTCCAAACGAATGTGTTAAGCCTGTTTGAACCATCAGATGAATGCAGTACATGGAACATTTGCCGGTAGTGCATGTGTGCTTTAGCGGAAAACAAATATAATTTTATTTTTGAAAAACTTTCCAATATCATTAAATAGTATGTGTTAGAAAATAATGATTGATATCTTGCATAAATGTAGGCCTGTAGCATGCTTGGTTGTCAATAGAAAGAGATGGAATGCTACAACACCTACATGAATTTGAAACACATCAATGTGCCCAATTCGGTATAAATTAAGTGCTTATATGTTTGGAAATGCAATTTTCCTTCTAAATTTCCTCTTTTAATTATGTATCCTATACTACCTTTTCATAAATACACGACGTCCTAGAAGGTATCCAGTCAAGCTTCTCTAACTTTGACTCATATAAAAGAAAATATTTTTATTTGTAAGCTGAAATGGTGTTAAATATTTTAGCTTTTATTTTCACAATATCCCATGTTTCATATTATCGATAACATGTTCATATGAAAGCTAAATGCTAACATTACATGTTGGAGAAAAATAATTTTGCCATGCCTAGAATGTAACTCTATTTTGTGAACGGACTACTACCATGTATGTACAAGATTGTGCTCTGCTTCCTTGCCATAGATGCACATTATATTCAATATTTATTATAAGTTGCATCAATGAATTTCTGGTTTCTGATTGTAGTAATCTTGAGCTTCTTAAAAGCAACAAAGCATGGTGTTTTTTTTTGCTCTATGTCGCTTTTGTAGATCAGTTGAGTTTGATCTATTATTTTTCCTTGACGCTATAAACTGGCATGTCTCATTTGACTTTGGTTTTGGGAAACTATGTAATTAGGATCAATTGTTTGTGTGTACACTTGGGTGGAGACTGGAGAAGTGCTTAGATCCCAATTCATTGAAAATAAGTAGATATATATGTTGTTGCTTCAACACCAACTTACCTAGTGCATGCGTACATAAGATGTACATACAACATTCTGGGCCATGATAGATTATGTACAGACATGCTCCTTTTTGGTTCTGCTTTCTTCTTGCTGACTCAGATGACATGACTAGATATGTATACATATGTTCTACACTTTTACCCCTTAGTAGTAGTATTTACACATGTGACTCTGGTGTGAGGTTGTACTTGCATATATTACTGCATATATACCTTATTTACATGAACTCTTAGACCCATTTAATTTGGAATACATGATTCCTTTTTCCACGTTTCATGCGAGAATCAAACTGTTTCATCTCAAATTCCTATGTTACACACATGTTTAATCCTCTTAACTTTAGATGCTTTCACTATGCCCTTTATATATATGTTGGAACTGTAATCGCTTTGGATAGCCACATTGTTAACTGCATTTTGGTTTGAAAGAAACATGACAGAGGCAATGTGGGGAATATTATATGCAAATATTTGATAATGTTAATGACAGATGCAATGTGAAGAGAGACATTTACCTTTTTGTGACTGCTAAAACATAGAAAACTGTGAAGAAATAAAATTAGATAGGTCTACAAATATATGGAAAGTAGTAAACAGTATATGTGACACTACTGTCTCATGGTTGGGAAAAAGCATGGTAATTATTTACAAACAGGAGATGACACTGGATCAAGTTAGAAGAAAGAAAGGTACTACAGTTTTATGAATTTCTGCATGAAATATTAGGTTTTACATCATTAAAGTGGGGCAGGGTATGGCTGTTGAATCTTGTGCAGTTCAATGTGGGTGGATCCTGATCTCAATATCATATGTACTTTGTGAGTAGCAGGGTTGGCGAGTAGTGATTCATGCTCAAGAAACATTCCACAGGTCAACAGTACATGTACGTAATTAAGCAGTCCTTTAGTGTCTTTCCGTTTACAGATTGACTGTACAGCATAGGCATAGCTATATTTTTTTCTTTCGATTAGCCCATTCCACACTGGTCCATATATCTGAATAGTAGTTTCTCATGTATATAAGACCAAATCTTAAGCACTCGGCCTCTGGTAATACCGCTCTATATTCTTAACACGTGCTACTGGTTCTGGTTAGTGTACACAATAAAAAAAGGTTAAGTGAATATTATGCAACTGATTATTTATTCATTTTCATCACAAAAACGATTAATTTATCATTTCCATTCAAAGAGACCAGTGTGCAGTAAAATAAGGCTATCAGTAACTCCTGTTTATATTTGGACACCACATACTTGAGTAATGATGTACATTGCTTAACAATACCATGCAGAATCTGACGTTGATATAGAAGATTTAACGCTCTATTTTTGCAACTAGTACTGATGCAATGATACTTTTCAAACAATGTCATGTCAACTTTTTTGCCAAGGGACTACTCAGTACTCATCGCTTTGGATAGAGTTGATGGTGGTGTTGTTGAATGTTGCTGACATGAAATGAAACCAAGCCCAATGACATGCCAATGTGGTTGCTGGTTGCATATATATACACGTGTACAAACTGCTGCCAACAGAACACTTCAAGTGTGATGTTCCTTAATTTGTACTTCTGTCGGCTGCTTTAGCTACTAACTAGCTTGTACTACTTGCAACTCCCTCAGACTAATGAATAAAGCTTATATTTTTTTTTGAAAAGTTAAGCAAAGTAAAGATTGACTAAAATTTAAGAAAAATCTATCAAAAAGAATGTCATATGAAAATATATTTCATGATGTATTTAATGATATTATCATTTGTATGTTGCATGTTGATGACTTTTTGTAAAACCTTTGTCAAACTTTACATGCTTTGATTTTTCAAAAAATAATATGTATAAGCCTTATTCATTAATAGAATAGTACGGAGTAATTAGTTATATGATGAACATAATGATTTGTTATCTTAACAGTGTATATAGTACACAAGGGGCTATCCGTGTACTGTATAAATTGGACTAGTTGATCTTACAGCCTCCCTGTGGATGCTTGTTGACATATTTAAATGGTCTATCAGCTGGTAGTACAAACAGGGTTATCCAATAGTAGTATGAATAACCGTTCCCAGTAAACATATATCATTTGACGAGGACAAAAACTCATGTCATTTTTTATATAAGGTAGGAGGAACTTAATTAAGTACATGCGCTTGTCTCATAACACTCTCAATATATTCCTTAGTGGAATTATGCAGTAACATCCTGTTGAAATGTATAACAGCATGATTCCGGGTATAAAATTCAGGCGCTGGTAGAAAAAAAAAAGGTGATGAGTTGCCCTGTGATATATAAGTGGTATACATGGATTCCTTATTTACACATTCCCTAACTGAGCATATAGTAGTGTTTTTTGGGACATCATATAGGGACTCCCTCCTTCTCAAAATAGAAAGTCATATTTATTTTGTCTTAAGTCAATCATGTTTGTGCATGTCTAACTGAATTAATTAGAAAAATAACGCCTACAGTGCGCAAGCAATTGTGTATTTATTTTTGGCATTGCATGTGCTAAAATACCATGGAGCGGATGGAACCGCATCTGGTCGTTTGTCTCCTGGGTGTCATGTACTCATGTGCCTCCGTACGTCTCCGTCGCCGAGGAAGCTCCGGCGGCGGCAGGCAAGTGACTCCAGTGTATTTTTGTGTCGACTATTTTTGTACAGTGTATCTGTAAGCTCAGGTAATATATATCCCATCTGTCCACATGTAGTACATATATATAGACTGGTTGTAGAAGTTACAATTAATTATGATTACAAATTAACTCACTTCAACAAATTAAGCGCTCGATTGCTGGGAAATTAAACATAACAGCATCTATTAAAAGAGGAACATGTACATGCGATAACTGATATGGATGAAGATGCTGGAAAATTAAAGGAACATGAGATCGAAATGAAATCAGTTAATGGAAACACGCGATTGAAGAAAGAAGTGAGAAAGAAACATAGCTGGCTGCTAGTAGTACCGTGCATGTGACCTTTTTCATCAGTACTAGTGGAAACGTGGTTTGGCAAAGACAACTCCGCCCAGCTCCCATGGCTCTTGCTCCTCGTAGTAGCTGCCAAAGCTGCTGCTGCTCTCTGGTGGAATTACTGGAGGAATCACTTGTATGGCCGCTGGTGTTGGAGCTTCCTCGGCGGAGGAGAGTGTGGATGACCGGAGACGGCTCCTCTGGATGGTCCTATCTCTGGCCCTCTGCCTCGCCCTCGCCCTCGACTCCTTGTCCGGAACAGGAGCAGGGGCGCCATTGTTGCTCTTCCTTCCAGCTCTTCTTCTTGCCTTGGTGGGCATCTTGCAGTTGTTTGTTTCAGCATCGATGACCATGATGTGGTCGTCGCTGTCCAGGAGTACCGACCCTGAGCCGTCCTCCGACATGGAGGTTTCGGAGGCTGCAAGGAGGTGGTTGATGCCGGCGGTGGACATGTCGAGGAGCCATTGAACCGTCTTGCTGGCCTTGTCGAAGCCCAGCTTGTCCTGCAGGGAGAAGAAGCGGCGGGCCACGTCCAGGGACAGACGCATCCGGCGGTCCCTCATACCTCCGGCGGTGCATATCTTGCTGTGCCGATCTTTCCTTGCCGCCGCCCTTATTCTTGACTGCGGCAGCGGAGGGGGCGTCGCCGTTGGGTCGACGTCTGCATCCCTCTTGTTGTTGTTCGTCATGGCAGCAGCGGAGGTGTAAGGAGGGTAACAGTAGTAGGAAGAGGAGATGGCTTCTTGGCCTGAGGAAGGAGAAGGAGGAAGGTTCAGGTGAAGGTGTTGGTAAAACGAATGAGAGCCCATCCACATTTCCATTTCCATCACTATCTAGCCTAACTACTTGCTGCTGAGCTCTTCATATATACCAGGGCACGGCTGGACCAACCGGCTCCTGCTCCTACACGAGTGAGGAAACAACTTTTGGCTTCTTCACCAAATGAACAATCTTACTGTTGTCATATGTATACATACACCCATAAATTAATTAACATAAAGAAAACCGGGTATTGTTGACTAGGAGTCAAGCCTGATCTATATGATCATGGACGATCACTACAAAAAGAACACATTAGTTTACTTTATTTTGAAACATTTAAATAAATACAAAAGATGGTTCTTGCCAAACGGAAAAAGGTTTTGTAAAGTCATTATTTTAGACAATTTTGATGTATGGAGATACAACCAAAATATAGTATTTTAGACAATATAATCTAGTATTTTAGGTACTCACCAAAATAACCAAGTTCTAGAAAAATGAGAGAGTCGACATTAAATTCTAGCCATTAACAACACAGTAGCTGATTCACTGGCGTGATTCCATGAGTGAGAGGTTTTGCAATCGATGTTCTCGTGAGCATTGGAACTGGGAAGGATTAAATTTTCAGACACTACGATGCTACCAATTGATCTCTGAGATAAGATAATTGGGCATTTGAAAAGGGGTTCATCACTTTCACTTTATTTTGATAAAAAAGGAGTATTTGCCTATTTTATTAACACAACCAATCAGTACGTATAGCTGCTTGAACTTAGCATATTAGACTAACATAACTTAAATATTATTTCCAAAAACAGTTATGTGTTTACAATTATATTTTATCATTTGTACAAGCGTGCACATGATTGCGATTTTTGTACATTTTTCACAGTCATGCGCACTATTTCAAAGCATCTAATATATTTTATAATCAAACATTACAAGCACACATGCAATCCATAAGCTTATATATAAATATATGGATCAATGTAGTTTTCGTTAAACTAAAAATATTTTTGGTCGGAAATTTGGACTACATTCACAATTCAAAGGAATGCAATCTTTTGGTGAATAATACGCAAAACATAGTTTAAGTAGATGGAAAAACTTTTCGGGTAAGCAATGTAATTTAAGAACTAATTAAGGCATTCTATTCTATATAATGAGGCTAGATAAGAGTGACTCTATATGTTAGAGTCTAATCTTTGCCAAAAATATCTAGATAGAAAATTACAAGTTTGTAATGATCTTCTGTCGGCTTTTCTGTTGTATTTGTATTGAATGTATGTATAGGCTAGGATTGGACTTGGATTACAAGGTAGGTTAGGTGTTGGCGTCGAACACTTGAAACATGGGCCTAATATTTCAAAACAATCTGGATAGCTAAAATAGACTAGATGCAAGTTGTACGTTAGATACGATATTACAAGGAGTATGGTCTGGCGC
Organism: Lolium rigidum; assembly: GCF_022539505.1. Classification (NCBI taxonomy): domain Eukaryota; kingdom Viridiplantae; phylum Streptophyta; class Magnoliopsida; order Poales; family Poaceae; genus Lolium; species Lolium rigidum. The sequence continues at coordinate 59,126,326 of NC_061512.1, read as the reverse complement.
TCATGGCGGGGTAACGAGATCGGCGTAGGGTGGTGATCATAATGTGTCTGTTGACCTCCGCAGATTTTTCATCGGTGGTACTATGATTAGTAAATGGGGAGGAGCACCCCTTGAACAATCCCTGGGATATAGGCATTCATCGATTAACCTCCTTAACAAATATCGTCTTCCCGTGTACTTTCTGCAATGGTCTAATCACATATAATGCTAAGAATCTCCATCTTTGTGTTCTTCATATGTTTTAACAAGAGTTACTTAATCCATGACATTGCTAGTTATTTGATTGAAAGAGACAAGATAAGTAGTGGTGAAGTTCCACCCATGGATTAATTCCCTAACTTGCCCGGCCATGCATCCTACAAAAGATGCGCATATGCTTGATTGGGCAGTAGGTTTTTAAAGCAGCTAGCTGTTAGCCAAATTAAGGGCGTGGAGAGAACGAAACAGCAGCATAGTTCCAGATAAGTAGGAGCTAGCTACGAAGTTACGTGAATGGGGTGATAGTGGAGCACCATATGCCATTGCAATCGTCAGAGGTCCCCCAAGATGGTAATGGCGCTGTCGGAGCACACGTTTCGGGCGGCAGAGGCAAGCAGCTCCTGTAGCAAATGGAAAGTGACCGGCCTTCATCCATGGCTAAAGCTAAGTAGCAAGGATGAGATGCCCATCCATCTATCCATATATGTGATGGATGTGCATGCACCTGCACTACTGCTTCTGCATCATTCCAAGTTGGAAGTTGGGGACCTCTATACCTAGAGCTTGACCCCATGCATTTCAGATGCAGCACCAGCCCTAGCTATGGAGGACAATAACTTTTAGGGAGCATCTCTTTCTCTGTCGTGTCGCTATTGGGGAGCAGTAATGGGTTTATCATCTCAGTTAAGTTACCCGCTTGTACTATGCATATATGGCCCATGGCCCTGCCGATGGTGGTAGCTGAGCAAGACCACGGATGCATATGTAGCTAACTAGCTAGCAGCTCCATTTCATCAGAAACAAAACCATACAGTGTAGCAGACCTAAACTAGACTCTAGCCAAACCAAGATCCAGAGCACAAGTTCTACAGGTTTTAAAAGAGCAGTTCAACAGCCACGTCCACTAAAGCGTTCTCCAAAGATTTTTTGGGGTACGTTGGATTTTTTTTCATTCTCACTCGCGCGCCCCAAAGGTCCTTTCCGTCCGGCGCGGCTCAATACGGTGTCAAACGCCCCGAGCCCGTCCCTGGTCCACAGGGGACGCCGGGCGCGCCGGACGCTCCAAGCGAGAAGCGAGGCAGGGAGTGGCGGGCCCGACGCGTCATTGACATGGAAGTCTAAAACCCGTCGCCTATCTCTGGTCAAGCGGCGTTAATGGCGCCCAGCTTTCCCAGGTGACGCAGTGAAGCGTCTTGTCGTGCATGCCGTGTGGCCATCCGCGCCGGTGTTTATTATGGCCAATGCGCCGCTGCCGCCTCGCCTGACGCTGCTGTAAAATAAAGAGCGCCTCCTCCTTCCTCTCGCCACGTTCCACATTTCAATCTCGCCGCACCTCCTTCCTTCCTCTCATCACGTCTTCTTCAGTCCTCTCGCCACGTTCCAATGTCATCCTCCCGCAAGAGTATCCTCGCCGCGAACGGCTTCGGACGCGGCAACCTCACGGTGTCGGAGGGGTGGGCGTTGTACCACGCGTGGTACCCCGTCCCGCCGGACATGCGCTTGCCAAGAAAGAGGTGGCTGGAGGATGGCCGTCGACGGGATTGGCGTCCCGCCGACGCCAGGCACCGATCATTGGAGGGACGCGATCAGAACCCAGCACGCGCGCCTCAGCGCCGAGGAGCGGGCCAATCCCCCCTGGGCCACCACCGGCAACGATGACTGGTGGGCGGACTTCTTGCAGGCGCAATACGACGCCGACATGAACAGCACCGACGGCCTCGTCGGCCATAGGAACACGTGGAACAAGGAGGGGCGCGTCCGTTTCTGGGGCATTCTCGGGCGCACCCTCCCGAACATCGTCGACGGCATCCACAACGGCGCCCCAAGGCTGGAGATGCCACCTTCCCTGCTGCCATCTCCTCGGGCTACGACACGCTGGCACCTCGAACTCTTCTTCGTCGGGACCGGCGCGGTAGAGAGCCTTCCTCGCACCGCGCCACGCTGTACACCGTGACAAAGCGCGAGGTGAAGGAGGAGCCCGAGTACACGCCGCCGCCCGTGATTCGGAGATGCAGTAGTAGCAGAGGCGCGCCAGCGGCGCCTCCTCGTTCCAAAGCCGGAGGTGAAGGAGGAACAAGACGGCGAGGATGCCGTGAAGGCCGCGTAGACAGTGGAGGATAAGCGGCGGAAGCTCCTCATCGCTAGCAGCGATGACCCCGAGGAATGCCCAGGGTTGCACGCGGCGTTCATGGCATCCATGAACGACAAAGACGCCTGGAGGGGCGACGTCGACGAGGCGATCGCCATGTCCATCCGCGATGTGGGGGTGCCACTCATCGACCTCACGAACGACGACAAAGCTGGGCCCAGCGGCGCGGTGAAGGACGAGCCCGACGAGCGCGGCAAGCAGGATGTCATCGACGACGGCATGTACAACTTCCACCAGTACTACGACCCCTCTAGGAGAAGCAAGTACTACTAGATTATAGTCTATGTTTCAGTTTCATCAAATTTTGTTCAAATCCTTGTAATATATAGCAAGTTTGAATGAATTCGACTGTTTTCAATTAAATTTATAAAATCTAAATTTCTGTATGGGGGACGTGATTGGGATGCAACCCCCGTCAAACAAGGCACGAAGAAAAAACGTCCCTAAAACCGTTCGATCCGGCGCGATTTGGGAGGCTTTGGGGACACGTCTGAAGATGCTCTAACTATCCCATTCATCACAGGGAGTAAGGGCAAAACAAAGGATTGTACAGAATAAGACAGCACTAAACACAGCTTTCATCTCGCACCCCGCAGTCAGCCGATCATCACATGGACTCCATTGTCTCCTCCGGGTGCTCCATCACATATGCTTCAGTAGCACAACCAGTATAGGAGGAGAAGGAAGTAGTCTTCCAGGTTGAAATCCGGCCAAAGGAAGTGCAGCTCAAACCGGCATCATCAGCGACGGAAGATTTTCATGTTCGTGATCAAGTTTGCCTCAATTCGGTCGACTAGTTCCCAGTCCTAGTTTTTGAAAGGAATGCTCCAAATCCGCAGATAAGATAGGATCATCCCCCAAACCTGCTTCATAGAGGTCAAAGTTTTTCGGTTAATAACTAATTGTTCCAGTTATTCCATATGCTCTAGAGAACAGCAGATCAAATCACATAAGTTGCATAAATTTCCTATTGCATAGCCATTTGAGGCCCAGGAAAACAAATCTGTAATCATCACATTACAAACTTCAAAGACATCAGCCCATAGAAATTTAGAAACTAAGAGCATCTCCAGTCGCGTCCCCCATACCGTTCTCCAAAGGGATTTGGGGCGCGCCGGACAAAAAAGCTTTCCGAGCCACGTCCCCACAAAGCCTCTTTTTGTCCGGCGCGGCCGATATGGTGTCCGGTGCCCCGAGCCCGTCCCCGCTACACAGGGGACGCTCCGGGCACGCTGGACACAAGGAAAAGAGAGGCTGGGAGTGGTGGGACCGACGCGTCAGCGGCACAGGAAAAATTCGCCGCCCACTCCCGCTAAATCGTGCCTCTCCCGCCGCGTATTTCTGCCCTCCCAACACATTTGAACTCCTATCCCGCCGACTCATTTCTCCTCCCGCCATCGCTGCTCTGTTCCTCCCGCCGCCGCTACCCTCTTCCCATCCATGGTGCCGCCAATAGCCCCAAAAAGAATGGCCAAGAAAGCGGCCAAGAAGCCGCCGGGCAATGCGACGAATGGGGTGAAGGCGCCCTTCGCGAAGCCGCGGAAGGCGTCGGCTCCGAAGAAGGTGGCATCAAGATTGTCTGCGCCGGAAGTTGTCAACGGCGGAGCGGAAAGGACGGAGGGCAGCGCATCTGGAGAAGAAGGCGCTGGCGGCGCGCGCACCAGCACGCGCTGGCCGGGTGTATCGCTGCCACCAACGCGAGCCCATGGAGTACGGCGGTGCCGGTGTACGTTCCGAGAGTGCTCTCTCCGTCGACATCCGGGTTCTACAACGACGGCCCCTCCGCCACTCCCGGGTGCGTGACGCCAAACTTGTCGCCGCACTACCAGGATACGCTGCCGCATGGCGGCTTCAACCCCAACTCCCTCTTCTACTCGCCGACATACGAGCAAGCGCCCCAGCGCGAGCCAGGACCCGGTCCGGACGGCGCCTCGTTCACTGGCCGCAGGGGCCGGCTCGAATTCGATGGCGCCGGTGCTGAGGAGGAGGAGGAGGGGGAGGAGGACGACGAGGAGGAGGGGGAGCGGGTCGAGGATGACGATGACTATGATGACGAGGACGAAGAGGGTGGCGACGAAGAGGAGGACGAGGGTGCCGGTGAGGATGCCGATGATCTCGTGGAGGTTGAAGCGGACGGCGTGAGGAAGAAGAAGAAGAAGAAGAAGGCGTCGGGCACAAGAGGCCCCAAGTGGATGCTTCTAGAGGTTCAATGTATGTGCGAGTCGTGGGCGATGGTGAGGCATGACTCCATCATCGGCGCCAACCAAAAGTACGAGAAGTATTGGGCGAGGATCAAGGCCGAGTTCGATGAGCGCAAGCTGATCAACAGCGACTACAACAAAGTGACAATGAAGAGGAGCGAAAAAGCAATGTCGACGCGATGGGCCATCATCCAGGCGTAGGTGAACTTGTTCCATGGATTCCATCACGAGATGGAGACCAGAGGCGAGAGCGGCGTCGACCTCAGCCAAATGGTGCGACTCTTTCTTACATAATCTGTAGCGCCTACATTTTGTTCGATGAAATGATTGCGTTTCCTTTGGTTAGTTTGACAAGGCCATGGATTTGTACCAGAAGAACTCGCAGGCGTCAATCACGAAATGCCTCATCGAGGTCTCCTCGATCTTGCTCTCATGCGACAAAAAGGCCGACGAAAGGTGTGCGGTGCTGCTCAAGAGGCAAGAGGATAAGCTGGAGCTTAAGAAACGCAGGGACGACATGTCCCTGCTGAGAGCGTCGACAGAAGGAATGTCTCCCCGGACGCGGGCGGCGCACAACTTCTTCAAAGGCCACATGCTTGATGACATTGTAGGATAACGTTGCATAGAAAACAAAAAATTTCCTACCGCGAACACGCAATCCAAGCCAAGATGCAATCTAGAAGACGGTAGCAACGAGGGGATATCGAGTCTCACCCTTGAAGAGATTCCAAAGCCTACAAGATGAGGCTCTTGTTGCTGCGGTAGACGTTCACTTGCCGCTTGCAAAAGCGCGTAGAAGATCTTGATCACGATCGCTTCCGGCGCCACGAACGGGCAGCACCTCCGTACTCGGTCACACGTTCGGTTGTTGATGAAGACGACGTCCACCTCCCCGTTCCAGCGGGCAGCGGAAGTAGTAGCTCCTCTTGAATCCGACAGCACGATGGCGTGGTGTCGGTGGTGGTGGAGAAATCCGGTGGAGCTTCGCTTAAGCGTGCGGGATGTGGTGGAGGAGAGAGACCGCTAGGGTTTGGGGAGAGAGGGGGTTGGGCGCCGGCCCTCTAAGGGGTGCGGCCAAGGCTGAGGCTTGAAGTGGTCAGCCCCCTCTCCTATGCCCCTCATTATATAGGTGGAAGCACCAAGAGTTCTAGTCCAAGTCTTCGAATAAGACCCCAACACTAAAACCTCCCATATGTGGGAAACCTACTCAAGGAGGGAGTCCTACCCAAGGTGGGACTCCCACCTTTCCTTGAGGTGGGTTGGCCGGCCACCCTAGGGGAGTCCACCTTGGACTCCTCCCCTTTAGGGTTGGCTGGTCATGCAAGGTGGAGTCCCTCCGGGACTCTACTTTCCATGGTGATTTCTTCCGGACTTTTCTAGAACCTTCTAGAACCTGCCATAAATGCACCGGATCATTTCCAAACTGGGAATATGACTTCCTATATATGAATCTTATTCTCCGGACCATTCCGGAACTCTTCGTGATGTCCGGGATCTCATCCGGGACTCCGAACAAATATTCGAACTCCATTCCATATTCAAGTTCTACCATTTCAACATCCAACTTTAAGTGTGTCACCCTACGGTTCGTGAACTATGCGGACATGGTTGAGTACTCACTCCGACCAATAACCAATAGCGGGATCCGGAGATCCATAATGGCTCCCACATATTCAACGATGACTTTAGTGATCGAATGAACCATTCACATACGATACCAATTCCCTTTGTCACGCGATATTTTACTTGTCCGAGGTTTGATCTTCGGTATCACTCTATACCTTGTTCATCCTCGTCTCCCGACAAGTACTCTTTACTCGTACCGTGGTATGTGGTCTCTTATGAACTTATTCATATGCTTGCAAGACATTAGACGACATTCCACCGAGAGGGCCCGAGTATATCTATCCGTCATCGGGATGGACAAATCCCACCGTTGATCCATATGCCTCAACTCATACTTTCCGGATACTTAATCCCACCTTTATAACCACCCATTTACGCAGTGGCGTTTGGTGTAATCAAAGTACCTTTCCGTTATAAGTGATTTACATGATCTCATGGTCATAAGGACTAGGTAACTATGTATCAAAAGCTTATAGCAAATAACTTAATGACGAGATCTTATGCTACGCTTAATTGGGTGTGTCCATTACATCATTCATATAATGATATAACCTTGTTATTAATAACATCCAATGTTCATGATTATGAAACTAATCATCCATTAATCAACAAGCTAGTTTAAGAGGCATACTAGGGACTTCTTTGTTGTCTACATATCACACATGTACTAATGTTTCGGTTAATACAATTATAGCATGATATATAAACATTTATCATAAACATAAAGATATAAATAATAACCACTTTATTATTGCCTCTAGGGCATATCTCCTTCAGCTCTCCCACTTGCACTAGAGTCAATAATCTAGTTTATATTTGTAAAGATATAACACCTTGGCCTTCTGGTGCTTTATCATGTTTTGCTCACGGGAGAGGCTTTAGTCAACGGGTCTGACACGCTCAGAAACGTATGTATTTTGTAATTCATTTGCGTCTCAACGCATCACTCATTTCCAAATGAGTCGGCATTAAATATGTTTGGTCTTCCGGTGGAACCTTAATTCCGTGGTCTGAAATATGTCACTAATATTGTCACACACAATATAGCTTCAAAGTTCTGACACTATTGGAACTACACCAAGTTCTCAAAGAACTTCTTGACTTTAACATCCTTTGTCATTGTTAAAACAATGACATATTCTGCCTTCTTTTGTAGAATCCGTCACAATATTTAGAACTCTTCTAAATCTAGCATAGACAACTTCTAGCTCATTGTGCTACCTTTTAAAAACAACACTTAGTCTAATTTGAGATTGAAATTTTATTTTTATATGTGACAAAACAAATATCGGTGTAATCACCTTACGTAGATTTGTTTGTCATTTCTCCATACAAAAATATATATATATATATATCCTTGGTTCTTCTAAAGTACTCAAGGATACTCTTACTGTCGTCCAATGATCATCTCATGAATCATTCTGTTATATGCTCATAACATTTTAGAGCACAAGATATCTGATTTTGTACATATTATTCGTGATCTAAAATTACTCATGTGTTTTTACTCATTGAGTGTCAGACACACTCAAGTCTTGTTAAAAACTTCACATGACAAGAACATCTTCTTAATATTTCTATATTGAACTACTTCAATATCCATTCTATGTACTTTGACTTAAACTTATTATGTGTTTCAATCTATCTTCATAGATCTTGACACTAAATATGTTTCAGTCCATATCCTTTCATTGAAATTAATTTCTCAATGAAACCTTTTAATCAAGTATATAATTACATCATTTATAACCAACTATATGTCATCTACATAAAGTATTATAAATATGTCTCAGCGCTCCCACTTAATTTCTTGCAAATGCAAGCCTCTTCATCGTCTCTGATGAAATCAAAAACTCTTTGACTATTTCATCTGGTGAAGATTCCAACTCCGCGATACTCACTTCATCCAATTGAAGTTTTGTATACCTATCTAGTATTCCATGGATCAGCAAAACTCTTGGTTGTATCTTGTATACACCTTTAGTACACACTTCTGATAAGTAATGTATTTTGCCATCCTACTAACATATCTCATAAAAGAAATATGTAGTGATTACTAGAATAATCCACATAGACTATAAGCATTGCTACGGAAGATCTAATCTTATCATAGTCAACTCTTTGAACTTTGTCGTAAACAACTTTTCGACAAGTCAAGCTTCTTCAAGGATATTCCATCCAAGTCCATCAATTTTATAGATCCATTTACTTTCAAAAAGTATTCATCTATCTTGGATTTCATGGCGTATAGCCATTTTAACTGAGTCGTGGCCCATCATAACTTCTTTATTTGTAGTTGGTTTATCATTGTTCAAAATCAATCCTTTGTCCACAAATCATTTATTTGATCACAAAGTAAACCATACCTACAAGGTTCAATATGTACTTCGATCTCCATGGCTAAAACACTTTGTAGTCATGGGAGCCATGATCGTCGTGGCCGCTTCCGAAACCAATTCCGATGCTGCGCTACTCTGATCATTATGCTCAGGTTCATAAACCTTATCAAAATATATTGTCCTCCCACTCAAATACTTCACTAGAAACAATTTCTCGGAAATAAGAAACATTGACAAACACTTTTGTCTTTGTCTTGTGGGAAGAATTCCCAATTAAATCTCTGGGATAACCAACAAAGACATTCATCCGATTTTGGTTTGTAAACTCTTAGACCAAAATTTAAAGAAAGGACTATTAGGATTTATACCCATGCCATAACTCGTATGGTGTCATTTCAACGGATCATGATGATGCTCTATTTAGTGTAAAAGCGGTAGTCACTAAAGTATAATCCACAAAAATATAATGGCATCATAATATTTTATCTCATCATTAATCCAACAAGGTTTGGATACATCTCTCGGATACTATATCATCATTGTGATACTCCAAGAAATGTGAGTTGTAGAACAATTTCATGACTCTCTTAGATGTTCGCTAAAACTCGTAATTCAAATATTTTCACCATGATCCAATCATAGATATTTTACTTTTCTATTACGATGATTTCCACTTCATGCTGAAATTTATTTGAATCCATTCAAATGTTTCAAACTTCTTCCTTATTGAATATATCCACATATATACTCAATTCATTGTTGAAAGTTTTCATGAAGTATAAGAATCTCCCGCACACAACTATGCCCGAGTGAACCATATACATCATCATGTATTTTTCCACTAAGTTAGTTGCCCGTTCAACTCTTGGCCTATGAACGGTATTTTAATCATTCTCTTTAGAAAAGATTTGCAAGCGTCAAATGATTCAAAAATCAAATGACTCCGAAAATCCATTTACATGGAGTTCCTTCATGCGTTTCTTTCTAACATGACCTAAATGGCGGTTCCACAAATAAGTGGAATTCAAATCATTTGCCTTATGGCATTTTAGCGTCGATGTTATGTATGTGTGTTTCACCATTAAGATTTATAATAACTTATCCATCGTACATGGAGTAATGTCATAATTTGAACAACTCATTGTTTTCATTTGACCAGAGCAAAATAACAATTATTAAGTTCTTTATTATAAATTCTAAGGGCTAGATAGAATGCCAACGACGAACATAATAACACTTTATTTTGTTCCGGACGTAGTATTCCTATCATATTCCTTGTCGAGTCACTTAGGCCATTGTATTCTTGTATTGTGTTGTTTTGTATGACACTTCATACCAACCAATATAGTACTAATACCCAAGAATTTCATAGTGTGACTTAACTAGGAATACAACCATAACATGTATATCATTTATATACACCTGAGCTAGACTTTCTAGTGTTTTCTTTTCTTTTTGCCAAAATATCTTTTGCAGTTTCTCTTTTAGCTTTCCTCATTATTCGGAAAACACTTCAACATCATTAACTTCTAGGTTTGTTGGTCAAATACCAATAACCTTGAGGTTCTTACTTTGAAGTTGATCATCATATGATAAGTGTTCCGGATTTCACTATTAGTAACCTTGTAATATGATGAACAATTTCACTCATAATTTTATCCATTGTATCATGATGACTTTCCGAGACCATGTCCGTACATGCTAGGCTCATAAAGTTTTAACCTTGGTATTCGCATGTGCAAATCTGGCTTGCACCCGTTGTATGCACACGTAGAATCTATCACACCCGATCATCACGTGATGCTTCGATACGACGAGTCTTAGCAACGGTGCATACTAAGGATGATAACTTCATGGATATGCGAATATCGTTAGTGCCCCAATAGTTGGAGGATTGTGACGCCCGGCGTCTTCAACCTTCATACATTCCCATAAAACTTATGAGTTTATGTAGTCTCACCATATAATATTCTATCATCTTGCAATAAGGTCTTAGATATCTCATATATCTCATACCTTGATTATTTCTGAAAACTAAATTTTCAGCTCCTTACTTTTCAAACAAATTTGAACTTCAAGTTTGATGGAGACAAGATAACTTTAGGTACTAATTGAAACCATAGCTCTTTGAATCAAAAATGTGAGGTTTACTAAAAGTTTGCAATAGGACTTAATCATTTCTTGATTCATTAACAATACGGTACCAATCCGTAAAGTTTCTTATCAGATTTTAACAAGTATTTCTATCTTAATAACAAGACTAGCGCATAGTAGAAAACGGATGCCAATACTACAAAAAATAATTCAAAATACTACTCAGACTATGTTTATGATAATTAGTTCATGTTCTAATCTTATTACTAATGAACTCCCACTTAATAAAACATCCCTCATAGTTGTTAAGTGGTACACGATCCAAATCCACTACACCAAAACCGATCATCACGTGAGATGATGTAGCTTCAATGGTGAACATCAACATGTTGATCATATCATCCATATGACTCGTGTTCAACCTTTCGGTTTCCGTTGTCCCGAGGCCATGTCCGTACATGCTAGGCTCGTCAAGCAAACCCAAGTATTCCGCGTGTGCAACATGGCTTACACCCGTTGTATATGAACGTTGAATCTATCACATCCGATCATCACGAGATGCTTCGAAACGACGAACTTTGGCAACGGTGCATACGAGGGGAGAACACTTTATTATCTTGATATTAATGTGAGGGATCATCTTATAATGCTACCGTCGCGATCTAAGCAAAATAAGATGCATAAAAGGATTAACATCACATGCAGTTCATATGTGATATGATATGGCCCTTTTGTCTTTGTGCCTTCGATCTTCATCTCCAAAGCACGGACATGATCTCCATCATCAACGGGCATGATATCCATCATCGTCGACGTAGCGTCAAGGTTCATGGCGCCGTCTTCATGGTTGTTCACCTCATGTAGCAACTATTACAACTACTTTGAAATACTACTTAACATGAAATTTAAAGACAACCATAAGGCTCCTGCCGGTTGCCACAATACAATAATGATCATCTCATACATATTCATCATCACATTATGGCCATATCACATCACCAAACCCTGCAAAAACAAGTTAGACGTCTCTAATTTGGTTTGCATATTTTACGTGGTTTAGGGTTTTCGAGAGAGATCTAATCTACCTACGAACATGAACCACAACGGTGATACTAGTGTTGTCGATAGAAGAGTAAGTTGAATCTTCACTATAGTAGGAGAGACAGACACCCGCAAAGCCTCTTATGCAATACAAGTTGCATGTCGAACGAGGAACAAGTCTCATGAACGCGGTCATGTAAAGTTAGTCCGGGCCGCTTCATCCCACTATGCCACAAAGATGCAAAGTACTCAAACTAAAGATAACAAGAGCATCAACGCCCACAAAACCATTGTGTTCTACTCGTGCAACCATCTATGCATAGACACGGCTCTGATACCACTGTAGGATAACGTTGCATGGAAAACAAAAAATTTCCTACCGCGAACACGCAATCCAAGCCAAGATGAAATCTAGAAGACGGTAGCAACGAGGGGATATCGAGTCTCACCCTTGAAGAGATTCCAAAGCCTACAAGATGAGGCTCTTGTTGCTGCGGTAGACGTTCACTTGCCGCTTGCAAAAGCGCGTAGAAGATCTTGATCACGATCGCTTCCGGCGCCACGAACGGGCAGCACCTCCGTACTCGGTCACACGTTCGGTTGTTGATGAAGACGACGTCCACCTCCCCGTTCCAGCGGGCAGCGGAAGTAGTAGCTCCTCTTGAATCCGACAGCACGACGGCGTGGTGTCGGTGGTGGTGGAGAAATCCGGTGGAGCTTCGCTTAAGCGTGCGGGATGTGGTGGAGGAGAGAGACCGCTAGGGTTTGGGGAGAGAGGGGGTTGGGCGCCGGCCCTCTAAGGGGTGCGGCCAAGGCTGAGGCTTGAAGTGGTCAGCCCCCTCTCCTATGCCCCTCATTATATAGGTGGAAGCACCAAGAGTTCTAGTCCAAGTCTTCTAATAAGACCCCAACACTAAAACCTCCCATATGTGGGAAACCTACTCAAGGAGGGAGTCCTACCCAAGGTGGGACTCCCACCTTTCCTTGAGGTGGGTTGGCCGGCCACCCTAGGGGAGTCCACCTTGGACTCCTCCCCTTTAGGGTTGGCTGGTCATGCAAGGTGGAGTCCCTCCGGGACTCTACTTTCCATGGTGATTTCTTCCGGACTTTTCTAGAACCTTCTAGAACCTGCCATAAATGCACCGGATCATTTCCAAACTTGGAATATGACTTCCTATATATGAATCTTATTCTCCGGACCATTCCGGAACTCCTCGTGATGTCCGGGATCTCATCCGGGACTCCGAACAAATATTCGAACTCCATTCCATATTCAAGTTCTACCATTTCAACATCCAACTTTAAGTGTGTCACCCTACGGTTCGTGAACTATGCGGACATGGTTGAGTACTCACTCCGACCAATAACCAATAGCGGGATCTCGGAGATCCATAATGGCTCCCACGTATTCAACGATGACTTTAGTGATCGAATGAACCATTCACATACGATACCAATTCCCTTTGTCACGCGATATTTTACTTTTCCGAGGTTTGATCTTCGGTATCACTCTATACCTTGTTCATCCTCGTCTCCTGACAAGTACTCTTTACTCGTACCGTGGTATGTGGTCTCTTATGAACTTATTCATATGCTTGCAAGACATTAGACGACATTCCACCGAGAGGGCCCAGAGTATATCTATCCGTCATCGGGATGGACAAATCCCACTGTTGATCCATATGCCTCAACTCATACTTTCCGGATACTTAATCCCACCTTTATAACCACCCATTTACGCAGGTGGCGTTTGGTGTAATCAAAGTACCTTTCCGGTATAAGTGATTTACATGATCTCATGGTCATAAGGACTAGGTAACTATGTATCAAAAGCTTATAGCAAATAACTTAATGACGAGATCTTATGCTACGCTTAATTGGGTGTGTCCATTACATCATTCATATAATGATATAATCTTGTTATTAATAACATCCAATGTTCATGATTATGAAACTAATCATCCATTAATCAACAAGCTAGTTTAAGAGGCATACTAGGGACTTCTTTGTTGTCTACATATCACACATGTACTAATGTTTCGGTTAATACAATTATAGCATGATATATAAACATTTATCATAAACATAAAGATATAAATAATAACCACTTTATTATTGCCTCTAGGGCATATCTCCTTCAGACATCGAAGCCAAAAAATGGCGGTGGCCGAGGCGGCAGCCCAGGCAGCGGCAGTGGTAGCAACCCCAACCCCGGAGCAAGAGCCGGCAGACATGTCTACGATAGCATCTGCTACTACACCTAGGTTGGCCTCTGTCTCGGCATCGGAGACGAAGCAGACGGAGCATGCACACCGGGCAGATCACGACGAGTTCATCGTGATCGATGGGCCTACATCGACTCAGGATGCGTCGACGTCGCTCAACCCCTTCTTGTAATTTAGCTTGCACCACCGGTCTTTAATATGATCGCACGCCCAGTACATGATCAACGCTACTCTGATCGCGACGACTTCGGTAGGAACGATCTCTTTTGAATGCAAACTATTTGAATTTATGATTGGGGACGGTGTTTGGGGGACGCGACTGGGGAGCGACGTCCCCCAAACGCGGCACGAACAAAACTCGTCGCCCAAACGCTCGATCAGGAGCCGTTTGGGGGACGGTTTAGGGGACGTAACTGGAGATGCTATAAGTAACAAAAGAACCAATGATCACTGATTTTATCTCTTTACATAAAGTACTACATTCTAAAAGTTTTGGAATTCCTCTTTTACTCAGATTATCCCTAGTTAAAACTTTGTTTTGGAAGAACAACCATAGGAAATTTTCAATCATTGGAGGGATCTTGAGATCCCCAACTACATGTAGATAAATCAGTTGGACCCCTCTAAAGTTAACAATGACATAAAGGGATTTGGAAAAGTAAATTCTTTGGACTCAAATTTCTAGATCAACTAATCTTCAGTATTAGTAAAAGAGATAATACTAGCAATCTCTACAATTTCCAACCACTATTTCCATCATATGGGTTCTTCTGAAGTTGCCTCTTAAACCATCCTAGAGAGAAGGAACAATTTCCGAACGACGTACACATAGAGTTGTTGCCACCAAGAACATGTTTTGGCGCCGTTGCCGGGAATTGCAAGAGGCTACATCATAGTGGCTACTGCTTGGTGAAACACAAGCCAATTACCAAGGTAACTGCTAGAACATTCTCTAGCACCGTGGAATTACAAGAGGGACATCACAACTACATCTCTGTCAAGTTGGAGTGAGTAGTACATCTTGTGGCATCACCAACACCAACTTTGTGTAAACACCTAAGTTTAGTGGGGTGCACCACTGTTAGCTTTTCTTTCTCCTTTAGTTTTTCAAAGTAATTTTCTTTGTCTTTTTTATTTTTTTTTAAACAGAAAAACCCATAAAATGAAAAAAATTAAAAATACCATAGAAAATGGTCATCTATCCATTATTGGAGAATTATGGATTATACACAGAAAGTCAAAAGAAGGAAAACATTTGAATGATTTATTTAAATCTCTAAAACATATTACCAAAGACTTGCTTGCACATTATGAAAGGACTTTTTTACTTTTGATGTTGTGAACACTTTGACTCCAATGTAGATCCCATAAAGAACATACAATTGCCTCCTATCATACTTATAGTTATGTGCATTTAGGGATAAAAGAAGTAGAGCAATTTGTAATCATTATGGCAGCCTATGAATTAAAAACTTTAATTTGTGATATCTATAAAGCTACCGGTGTGACACATAAACATGATAGTGAGGTCACCCTTGTCCTTGATTTTTGCATAACCAACTTACTTGATAATATCTTTGTTGTTGACTATAACGAGAGGAACACCAAAACCCAAGAAAACACTAGCTTATTACATAAATAAGAAAATGAATAAGTCATAGTTCCATCTAAACTTGGGGAACAGTGGGATCTTCCACCTTCACCACCAACATGTGATGATAACTCTAAAATTGAATATGCTCTAGATGATGGCCTGCTTTTACTTGACAACCCTCCATGCTTAGAAATACGTACTATGTTATGTGAGGATACAAATGATAAACTTGCTGGTTGTGATGATGCTCTGATCCATGAGAGTTCCATATTATTCTTAAAATCACCTATTTACACAACAGGAGAGAAATATGCCTATGTTCAAAAATACTTGTGTGGTTTGCAACTATCTTATGCCTATCAAAAATCGTATTGCAACCATGATGTCATGATTGAAAGTGTTACTAATACTTATTTGTAAGAGGAAAGCATGTTAATGAATTCCTTAATAGACATAATTAATGATCCTCTTTATATGCCACAATTTTCTAAAATTCATTATTACTTGTTCCATACTTTATGGTATGTACTAATGTGCTTTACAGAGTTGAAGATGTTTATTGGTATGATCACACCATCGGACCCTAGAATTTTATTGTCATTTCTAAGAAGCAAGAAGGAGGTATCACAAAAATACAAGCTACCACATGATTTCTACACCACTGGAAACAAGAAAGTAAAACCTAGCTATATGGCTATAAAGAAAGCACTTTACGGGAGGTTTAAGGTATATGACTATAAAGAAAGCTACCACAAATTTTCATCCCAATATATGTATAAAAATCGTCAAAAATTCCTTACTTGTTTAAGGAGTCGAATTAAATTCGTTTAGCTACAGTTGACAATCTGGACAGATTATGCCCACTTGCGTTTGAGCCATTTCTTTGGGTTTAAAAATAATTTTCCTTGAGTCTTTTGATATCCTATGAATGTGTAGGACACAATATGCTTGCTGGAATAATATGATTTTTTTTCTTTGATATATATTGCATCAACTATCATATTCTTGTACCACTAATGTCACCCTATAGAAAAGAAATGAGAGAAAGTTTTATGTTGAAGTGTTTTGAAAGGGAATGGAGGAACACCACACCAGGAGATATCCAAGAATTGTGAAGACCATAAGCTTGGGGATGCTGAAGGAACCTCACTGGACATATTAAAACTCTCGGTTTGCAAACCTCTAAACTTTTTTTAGCAACATAAAATGATCACAGAAACTTGGAGGGTCTTTGTCTCCTAGAGTTATATCTAGTTTTGCTTGGAAATAAATGAGACCACCATGATAGATATCTTGCATGCTTAGGAAATAGCTAATGAAACAAACTATCCTATGATTGAAGAATTGGTTATAATTATTTGTATAGTATGAAAAGAAAAGGGAATGAAAGCAAAAAAAAAGCTAAAATTCAATGTTATGCTTAGTGTTGCTAGTTTCAAATACTATGATGAACGATAATTTTATTATGCGTTATTTAGTACTACGTTTTGCTCATAGACATGGATGTTTAATACTAAGGATCTATGTTGATAATAAATGACTTGATGATGGTTGGTACGTCAGCAAATAAGCTTGATGGCAACAACTTTCTGTGTACCAATTCGTTGGGACTCCAAGTGCAGAGTGTTGTAGCAAGCATCTTTTCTCCACAAGGGTGACTCGAGGGTTTATATCGAACTCTCGGGGAATTGTCTTAGAAGCTGAATTCTTCCTTCTCCTCTTCTAGCAACCTGCAAACTTAACTTCTTGCCTTGTGTCCCCAACTCCACCGTGTGGTTTTCAATCACAAGGTTTCGTATTACTAATAGGAAATACAAGGATAAAAGTAAAGTAAAGTAAAATAAAGTAAACACCTTAAGTAAACTAGATGAAAGCATATAAAGGCTAGTGGTATTTGGGTTTTGAGTGTGTATGTAGAGATAGTATTTTGTGGTATTTTCGGATTAAATAATAGTAGAAATGTAAAGCAAGGTAAAAGTATTGGAAAGGTGTTTCTAGTGATTTAAAATGGACCGGGGTTCATGGGTTCGCTTGTCTACTCTGTTTTAAGTTGTAGTGGACACTAACAATTTATAAATGGTATGATATTGGTGGAACTTCAATATGTGTTTGATAAGCATTCATACGGGCATTACGTCCTAACATAGAGATGATGCAACACATCTCTCTTATATTCTTCAAGAAAGGGAAACTACAAGGAATCTTGAATTAAGAATCAACAGAGTATGGCCGTAAGTAATTTGACATAATGTTTGAATATCAAATATGCTACCTTCAACAAACAAGGTTATCACAATGTCACATAATAAACATATCACATGTATTCAGTTTGTCCCTAGTGAGACATAAAAAGCAAGGTAAATACCATAGTAGATGCTGATTTTTTTGTCACTATTCAATCACAACCACCATGTTACTCCATCTAATACACACTTCTCCCGACACATACTCTTGCATACGAGTTGGATCAGAACAAAACTTAAGAACGGGGTACATCTATCAATACATCGTACACATAATAGATTCAAATCTCACATATCAATATCATAGAATAAAGATCCACCACAAATGAATTACATATATGACCATAATCATGTTGGGAATCTCATATGGTACTACAATCTACGAAGAACAAGAGAGAGATAGATCAAGCTATTGCACAAACCCATAGTACAGAAATGGACTACTCCCTCTTCATCATGGTATGATGGTGGAGATGTTGGAGAAGGTGGAAATCCCTCCAGCGGAGTTCACCCCTCCAATCTTCGCTGGTTCTCGCTCTGTTTCGGTGTTTCTCTCTTTCAGCCACACTCTCCTCGAGAAAGCCTCAGGAAGTCCTTTATATAGGGTTTTTTAGGTCAAAAGAAGTATGTGGGCAAAAGAATCAAGCGAATCGGATGGTCAAGGAGGGAAAGAGGGGTGGTGGCGCCCTCCCTGTTTGGGCGCGCCACCAGGCCTCCTTTGGCCATCCTGGACCATCTCGTGAGGTCTAAGCGCTCCAGATGAATATTGACATCCCCAAAATCCTAGCTCAATTTGACTTCGGTAAGGTCCCTGAAAGTCAAAAATACACAAAACAAGTTTTCCTGCCCTGGAGAGTTATAAACCAAATAAAGGGAGTCATTGATAAATCCCAAAAAATAAATATAAAACATGGAGATAACATCATATATTTTACAAATATGTGGTAATATATGTTAACAAACTACAAAGTTTATGCATCCATTTTACATGCATCAGCACTATGGACACTATGGCATGCTTTTTAGATCTTTTTGCTAGCCAAGACTTGTCTCCAAAAACCTCAAATCAAACACCCACAATACCTACCTATCTGGCACTTACTACTCCAAGTATAATATGTGTTCTATGCCTCCAAATACTTTAAAATATCTCTTTTGTGTAGTTTTAAGATCATGAGAAACTAAGGTGTGGGGTGATACCACTATGGAATGTTATGTGTATTTGAAAAATTATGAGTAGGTTGTTAATTAGGAACCATGTTGGCATGGGGAACGTATTCAACATTGCACTTTAAGTTGTTGTCATGTTTAAGCCCTTGGTTATGGGTAACCATTTGTGTCAAATAAAGGGGTTATCATTCAAAACACTGGAGTATGCATATATGTTAGAGAAAAAACATTGGGCCGCTAATGGAAGCCATGGAAAATAATCAAGGTGAAAGCTTATAGCATGGTCATCCTTTATCTCCTTTCATAAATCAAAAGGAAAAGAAAAATCTTACATTATGATACGTCCAAAACGTATCTACTTTCCCGAACACTTTTGGTGTTGTTTTCCCTCTAATTTGTGTGTTTTGAATACAACTAACACAGACTAATGTTGTTTTCAATAGAAACAATCTCGTTTTTGTGCAGAAATCCAACTTTCATGAAAATTCCCGAAAAATATCGCAAAGTCCCTATTTTAACCGAAGACTCACGGAGCCAGAAGACGAGATGGAGAAGATCCACGAGGGGCCCACACTAGGCCTAGGCGTGGGCCAGCCCTGGCCGCGCCTAGGGGTGGTGAGGCCGCCTTGGGCACCCCCTCGACCTCTCCTCCTGACTATATAAAAGGCCCTGACCTAAAAACAGAGGGGGGTTCAACATTTTTCCAGAAAGAGTTCCGCTGCTCCGCTGCCACCAGAAACCCCAATCCGGGAGCTAGAAACTTCGTTCTGGCACCCTGCCGGGACGGGGAATTGGAGGGGATCATCGCCATCATCATCACCGACGCCTCTCCACCAACCATCCATGATTCCCCATCCATGTGTGAGTAATTCCCCCGTTGTAGGATGTAGGGGATGGTAGGGATTGGATGATATCATTCATGTAATAACTATAAGATTGTTAGGGCCATATTGCTTAGTATCCGTTGTTAGTATTTTTGACATTGTTGCAACTTGGTGTGCTTAATGCTTGTCACTTTGGGCCCGAGTGCCATGATCTCAGATCTGATCAACATGTTATTGATTCATGAGGATAATTTTTTTTTTTGATCTTACCTGGAAGTTGTATACACATATCGTTGTTCGGAACCCGAGGCCCCAAAGTGACAGAAATTGGGATAACCGGAGGGGATGGCTATGATGTGAGGATCACGTGTGTTCACGGACTGTTAATACTTTTCTCCGGTACTCTATTAAAAGGAGTACCTTAATTACCAGTAGATTCCCCTGAGACCCCGCTGCAAACGGAATAGTAGGACAAAAGATGTCGTGCAAGTTTCTCCTTGAGAGCACGCACGACTAAATAGGAACACACGCCTATGGTTACTTAGTACTTGGATGCTTTTATCATTATTACCTGCAAATGCCCATGTATTGCTTATTATATGAATTATCTTATCCATGCAGTGCCCATTCATCCATCCCTATGCCTACAGTATTTTAATCTTGTTGTCTACTGCAATCATCGCTACTGCTGTTTTTATTTCATTACTGCTATTACTTCACGCTGCTACTGCTATAAAAATGTTACTATTGATAAACTATTGCGAGAAAGTCTATTTCTAGGTGCATTTGAATTGACAACTCATCTGTTAAAGCTTATAAATATTCTTTGGCTCCCTGATGTCTACGCACGCTTCTATTCCTGTAGACAGTGTTGGGCCTCCAAGAGCAGAGGTTTGTAGAACAGCAGCAAGTTTCCCTTAAGTGAATCACCCAAGGTTTATCGAACTCAGGGAGGTAGAGGTCAAAGATATCCCTCTCAAGCAACCCTGCAATTATGATACAAGAAGTCTCTTGTGTCCCCAACACACCTAATACACTTGTCAGATGTATAGGTGCACTAGTTCGGCGAAGAGATAGTAAGATGCAAGTGATATGGATGAATATGAGTGGTAATAGCAATCTGAAATAAAGATGGCAGCAAGTAAACAAGAAGTAGAACCGCAAATAAACGGAGTTTCGATATTCGGAAACAAGGCCTAGGGGTCATACTTTCACTAGTGGACACTCTCAACAATGATCACATAAATAAATAAGTTCTCTTCCTTTGTACTACTTTCAAAGACTCTATTGTTGGATAACAGACACCATTCATTGTGTAGGGCTACGAGAGCACCCTCAAGCCGGAGTAAACAAGCTCCACAACGTCATAAAGGAATCACACAAGATGCAAACACTGTCACTGTCACACCATAGAGAGTAATTCCGGAGTTCATATAAAGTAACTATAGAGTGCATAGTAATAGTTAACTTCACAATCTACAAGAGATCACGATAATAACCTACGCCAAGTACTACATGATGCACACACTGTCCACATTACATCATGAAGGAGGAATAGACTACTTTAATAACATCACTAGAGTAGCACATAGATTAATAGTGATACAAAGCTCATGATCACATAAAGATCACATGGGAGAGAGAGATGAACCACATAGCTACCGGTACAGCCCTTAGCCTCGGGGAGAACTACTCCCTCCTCATCATAGGAGACAGCAGCGGCGATGAAGATGGCGGTGGTGTCGATGGAGATGCCTTCCGGGGGCAATTCCCCGTCCCGGCGGCGTGCCGGAACAGAGACTTCTGTCCCCGGAATCTTGGCTTCGCGATGGCGGCGGCTCTGGAACTTTTCTCGTATCGTGGCTTACCTCCTTAGGGTTTTCGCGACGGAGAGGCTTTATAGGCGGAAGGGTAGCCTCGGAGGGGTCCTGGGGGACCCACACCATAGGGGGGCGCGCCCCCCCTTGGCCGCGCCGCCATGTGGGGTGGGGCCCCCTTGGCTCCCCTCTGGCCCCTCTTCGGTGCTCTGGAACATTCCGTGGAAAATAAGACCCTGGGCGTTGATTTCGTCCAATTCCGAGAATATTTCCTTTGTAGGATTTCTGAAACCAAAAACAGCAGAAAACAGGAACTGGCGCTTCGGCATCTTGTTAATAGGTTAGTGCCGGAAAATGCATCAAAACGATATAAAGTATGAATAAAACATGTAGGTATTGTCATAAAACAAGCATGGAACATAAGAAATTATAGATACGTTGGAGAAGTATCACTCCCCTTGTGTCGAATCAATAAATTTGGTTTTTACTTCCCTCGAAGACTGTTGTGATCCCCTATACTTGTGGGTCATCAAGACTATTTTCTGGCGCCGTTGCCGGGAAGCATAGATTTATTTATAAGCCCACTTGAATGTGATATTGTTCGCTGCAATTTATTTATTATGGGGAAAGCTCGTGAAGGGAAATTCCCTATATTGCCATCCACTACAATAAGAGGTACAACTCTGAACACATATGTTGCTCTTGATTCACCATCTGTGATGAGTAAGCTTCTTACTCCACCACATGCACATGCTACACATACTGCTACTTCTGCGGAATCTGAAAATGCTTCTGATGATTTTGATGATGCTTCTACTGTGCTTGATAAGAGTGGTTCATTAGGTCATTTCCTAGATACTACAATTGCTAGAGCTAAACAAATTGAAAACACTAAAAATACTATTACACGTGTTAGTTCACCTGAGCCTAGAGGGGATCCTAGCGATGATCTTGATGAAACTTGATGATGACTTCATTGAAGAATGTCATGCTACTAGAGATGCAAGTGCTATTAAAAGTCTTCTTGTAAGACGAGCTGTTAAATATAAACTGTTTGCTGATGCTAAGTTTTCCACATCTCTCATAAACATTAGAGATAAGGATTATGATTTCTCTCTAGATTTATCTTACATATCCGTTGTTGAGAAAGAACCCTTTTGTGGTACTGAAAATGAAATTGCTATGAAACATATGAATGAACTCTCTACTTTGATCAATTTATTCCCTGATGATATTAAGAAACGCACTTACTTTGTCACTAAAATTTTCCCTTTCTCTTTGAAAGGTGCAGCTAAAATTTGGTATGATAATCTGTCTCCTGGATCTATTGATATTACTATTGGTTTGGTTAATTCATTCTTTTATAAATATTTCCCTGCTAGTGCTCAACACGCTGCTTTGCAGAAAATCCTTGACTTTGTGCAGGTAGAAAGAGAGAAATTGCCTGAATCTTGGTCAAGGTTTTGTTCTTTAATTAGATCACTACCTAGACATCCATTAGCTAAAAATGAACTCCTTGATATATTCTATAATGGATTAACTATTGAATCTAGAACATACCTGGATAGTTGTGCTGGTTGTGTTTTCAGGAAAAGAACTCCTGCTGAAGCTGAAGAATTATTGGCCAAAATGAACCAAAATTATGATGATTGGACTACACCTGAGCCGACACCAACACCGAAGAAAAGGGGAATTATTGAATTAAATTGAAATCCCTTAAGGAGAAGGGTATTAAATCTGAAGATGTGAAGAATCTACTACCTATAGAAGAATTATCTAAGCCAATCCCTCGTCCTTCCATTATTGAGGTACACTCTCTCCAACGTTGATATTCCCTACTCCAAACCTCCTGATCAATGCTTAGATGAATTTGATAATTATATTGTTAAGCAAGATAACTTTAATAAGAGAGTGGAAAATCATCTAATGAAAAATTCTAGAGCTATCAATAATTTGCATGATATTGTGGAAAGAACCTCTAATGATGTTAAAATGCTTGTTAAACATTTCCATATGGTTCAAACTCAAATTGATCAGTTCACTATAGTGCAAAAAGATTTGCTGATAAATGTTTCTAGGAAAAAACATGCTTATGAAATAATCACTAGAAGTGGTGCTTCTACTCAAGATCCTTTATATCCTGAGAGACATCCAAAGTTGAACAAGATTCTCAACAAGCTAATGATGCTTGGACTAAGTCTAAGAAAAATAAGAAACATAAATTTGTTGTAGAATCATCTGAACCAGCTAAAGATCCTAATAGTATATCTATCTCTGATGCTGAAACAGAAAGTGCCAATGATAAAAATGATTCTTCCGATAAAGAAGATATTGAAGAGGAGCCTGAAAAGCATACTAAGAATACAAAGTACACTAAGGAAGATTTCATTGCTAATAAACATGGTAGTGAGAGAGAACCTTGGGTGCAAAAACCAATGCCTTTTCCTGATAAGAAACACAAATCAAAGGAGGAAGAACACCATAACAAGTTCTTTTAATGGATGAAACCTTTGTTTTTGCAAATTCCTTTGACTGATGCTATTAAATTGCCTCCTTATTCAAAGTATATGAAAGATATTTTCTCTAATAAAAGGAAGATTCCAAATGAGGAAATCTCCACTATGCTCGCTAATTATTCATATAATGGCAAGGTTCCAAATAAGCTTGGAGATCCAGGTATACCCACTATTCCATGCTCCATCAAAAATAATTAGGTTAAAACTGCTTTGTGTGACTTGGGAGCAGGAGTCAGTGTTATGCCTTTTTGTCTCTAGAAGAGACTTGATCTAGAAAAATTAATACCAACTGATACATCCTTGCAAATGGCTGATAAGTCTACTACTATTCATGTTGGTATATGTGAAGATGTTCCTGTTCAAGTGGCTCATAATTGTATGATATTAACTGACTTTGTTGTGCTGGAAATTCTTGAAGATGATAATATGTCTATTATTCTTGGGAGACCTTTTTGTTAACACTGCAGGGGCTGTTATTGATTGCAACCAAGGGAATTTAACTTTTAATGTTGATGACAAAGAGCACACAATTTATTTTCCCAAGAAGATTGATAGGAAATATGGTCTAAATTCAATTATTAACATTGAGACCATCCAAATTGGGAAATTCCATTTGCATATGCCAATGCCAAAGAAAGATAATGATATTGTCATGATTGGGACTATGCCTGTCAAGATTGAGGTAACATAATCATTTAGTGAAATGCAAAGTTTTGTTTCATATAATTTTTTTTACGTAACAAGACTTGATCAACCTTGTTAAAAAAGTTATTTTGAATTGATGAAACTATGTTTTCACCTATATACAACTGATTAATTTCATATTATAATGTTTCAGAGCTTCTGTAGATTTGGTTTTGAGTTTATTTTTCCATCATTCCATAATTGTTTTCCTCTGTTAGAATCATTATTCAATTCTAGAAATTTCCTAAAAATAAAGTTTCTCAAAAAATTCCAAAAAACTGTTACAAAATTTTTGCGCATGAAAAGGGGCAGAGAGGCACCTGGGGCAACCCAGGGGCCCCCCCAGGCCACCACACCATGTGGAGGCGCGGGCACACCCTAGCTGCGCCAAGGCCTGGTGTGGGGCCCCTGGCCCTCCACTTACTCCTCCACCTTCCATTCTACTCTCTCTCTCTCGAAAAAACACATCAACATTTCTCAAACTCGTGTTCTTTCTGTTCTTGCTCGCAATTTTTGATCTCCTTGCTCAGCCCATCTTTCATGCTGAAATTTGGAGCATTTGCTTTCCGGTATGTGACTCCTCCGATTGTCCAAGTAGAATTTTGTTTAGTGGAGTATTTTTTGAGTATTTTGCTGTTGTAGATGACATGTTAAGTGAGCTTTCATGCTTTTATTATGCTTAGATAAGTTGTCTTGATGCATATTTAGTCCTCTTGCAAGTCTCCATAGTGTTCTCCTTCATTACTTTGTTTTAAAATCAATTTTATGAGGTTTGTTAAAAAAATTAAGAGATGGAAGCAAATATACACCAACTCATTCAGCATGAATTGGAGGTGAATGAAGTCATAATGGTCCACCGTGAGGAAGGCGTTTTCCATTCTCATTATCCATGCTCAGAGTTCATGAGGGCTGCAGGGATTCTGCAGGATTTCCAGACTTTAATCTCTAATGCAAGGTTGGAACGTTTTGTTGACGGTGAACCTTACCAATATGCAAAACTAACTATGTCTATGGTGCGGGATTTTAGATACAATTGGAATTTTCCTAACCCCACGGTTCACGATAAAATTTACAATAAGACTGTCAATTTTCCCTTTGATGATTTTTGTACAGCCATTAGAGTGCCACAATGGGGATCATGCGAAAGGATGAAAGAGCGAATTAAACTATTGATGGACCTCTATAAAGAAATCTGCCATGGGAGAAGCTTCTCATATGAGAGTGGGAAGGATGGTCGCTCATGGAGCATGAGCTTGACACATACATAGAGGAGCACTGCCAGCACGTAGAGGATGATGGAGGGGAGGCCGAAGATAATTTTGTCCGGCCCTCTAACACTGCAGGGTTCCCATATCAGCAACCTGATTATGATATGGGCCTTCTGCTTCTTCTTCCTCACGAGATCGAGGGTACAATCACGTTAGGGATGACCCACCATCCTGGAGCTTCTACCCATGGGGATTGATCTCCACTTAGGCCAAAAGCCTAAGCTTGGGGGAGGTATACCGACATATCACTCATCGATACATCACATTCCATCGGGACTTTGTATATCCATGTTTCGCATTCTTTTGTTATTGTTCTTGTTTAGTTTATTTCTGTAATTTATCTTTTATTGAATCTTGGAAGTTGTTACCACGGTAATAACCTCTTCTTATCCTATTTTTTCATTTTTTATACCAAGGATAGCTTCTAATAAGAAGGAGGTAAGAATTGGGGAAGTTGCTGTACCAAAACAGATTCTGTGTTGTCAACAAAATTTTTTTATTCCCAGCCAGAAGTTCATATTGAGCTGCCAATTTTTTAGCATATGCCCAGATTGTTATCTAACTTTCATTAGTTTTGCACTTTTCGATTTGAGCAACAACAGATTTTCGAAAAAATCGATCTTTACCTGTTGTTCTGTGTTGGCAGATTTCTGCCACTATTTGCATTTGTATATCTATGTTAGTTTTATTAACCTTGGTGCCAACCGGGCGCGCAACCCGTCCACACTTCCTTTGGTGTGAGGCCCGGTATAAGGTCATAGCCAATCATATTCCTCCACTACCTCGCACACCCACCCTTTGTTGCATCCCCGGCCCTGGGTCCTCGCCGGTGTACTTATACCAATTAAGGATGGCCCCCGACCACGACAACAATCTGGGATCGAACCAAACTCCTTCGCCGGTAGATGCAACCCCTCATAGACCGCAATACCGTGGGTAACTTATGGCTTCCCCAGCCTATCGCCTGCTCCTCGGGCGACAAGTGTCTACGAACAATGCCGTGGGGAACTTATGGCTTCCCCAGCCTACCGCTTGCCCCCTTGGAATACAAGTCTCTACGGTAAAGCCCGTCCGTTGATGTACAAGAGGTGGAAATACGATTGACTATTCCGTCCTACTCCAGATCTTATGGTTAACACGGTTTTTACGGCACAAGAATCACTGGATGACATTTGTTGTTTAATCCCAGATGGATATAAACCCTTGCAATGGAACCTCCACCATATCAACACAATCCATGGTTCCATTGCCCACCACTTAGTCATATTCATAGTTATGAAAATAGTGGTTTTGCTTTTTATGCAATAGTGATAAACATAGTACTTTGCAAGTAATTTGGTAAAAATACTCAAATGACATGAGCAAGTGATGAACTTGCCTTTCTTGATCGCAAGATTATGCGAGACAAGGTCTTCGATACGTAATAACTCCAAATTCTGAAATAGCATCATCGTCCGGTAAGGACGATGTTTAAAAGATTGGCAAGGATGCAATAATGCATAAGTATGAGATGCAATCGCTCTAAGCGTGACCTAATCTCGATGATTTAGGTTTAGTGAGTGGTAATGATCAGTTCAGGGTTTGTTGCACTTTTAGAGTGAGTCACAAACAAGGTTCTTATTCAGGGTTGTGTGGTTTTAGAATCATAAGCAAGTGGTAAAATGCATAGTAACAATCATACACACCCAAGGAATAGTAGTTGTATAATAAGTAAAGAGCAGTTGTCAATTTTTAAGTCCTATGGTGTATGGTTGATGATTACTTGTTATATATTCTAAAAGAATAACTTTGGAAGAACATGTTCTTTAATAAAGAACAAGTATGATAATTAGGTTTGTCGGGTTCTATGGTTTTCTATGGTTCTAATTGGTTTCTGGAGTAAGTAGTAGATGGATCCCAACAAAGTTGGATTCATTAGCATCTAGAGATTATAGGGTTTTAGTGAAACACATCTTAAGTAATTTCTTATACATGGTTGCTATCAGGATTGATATATCTTGCTGGTGATAGTTGACTATTGGTTATAGGTCCTATTAGGCAGGATTTATGATGATTCTTAATTTACTTCAAAAGAATAACTTTTGAAGAACATACTTCTTAAGTAATAAGAAGTATTTCAATTAAGGTTGAGGTTGTCTAGGTTTGCTATTGAATCCCCTAAGTAATGAATAATTGGCTCCTAAATAGGATGGTTCATAATTATGAAGTACTTGTAAGGTTTAGTGGACTATGGTTATGTAATGCAAAATATGGGGCATGGATACTATTGGAGTTCATCACAATGGTGTGATGTTAAGCATGGATAGGTAAGGTTGATGTCTCTGAGGATTGGAACTAGAGTTTACATTTGGTTAACCCTAATTGATCATCTAGGTCCGATGGGGGTGCATACATGGAACACTAGATTAGTAGTGATAGGGTTTCTACATTTTATGTGGACATGACAAACATTTAATTGTTACTATGGATCTATGATTGAAAAGAAAGTATCATGATCACATGTTCTAACCTAGGGTTTAGGTTAGAAGCAATTTAGGGTTCATATGAATGAATGGAGCTAGGGTTCCTAATGGCATTAGGGTATTTGGATCCAACATAAAATTATGAACTACTATTTTCTGTATAATGGAACTAGGGTCTCCTAATCTACCCTATAGTTCTTAAGGTAATAACTTCATTATAAAGTTGAAGTTATTCATAATTTGAAATAAAGATAATACTGAATTTGGCATTTTATGATTTTTAAAGAATTAATAATTAAGGTAATTATTAATCAGGGTTTTAAATTTCAATAACAAGGATTTAATAAGATAACAAATAAAGAAATTAATTTTCATGTTTTCTTTATTTGCTTACTGGTTTTTTATTTATTTTAGAAACTTTTCTTAATTATTGAATGTTTAATTGAATTTGGAATTAAAATAAAAGGCTTAATTAAACAGTATTAAATAATTAAATTTTTATTAAAAATAAAAATTCCATGTTATATTTTTATTGGATAGTTTTTATTTTTAGGAACATTTTGATATGTCATTTGTATTTTTCTGAGTTGTAACGAATTTTCTAAATATTTGTAAAGTTTCAGTAATTTCCTGGGTTTTAATTTAACTACAAATTCTAAACCTATCGTTCTAAACCTACCCCCAGACACAGACAGGTGGGGTCTGGTCCAAGTCAGCTGCCTCGTTGGCAGCTAACCGGGTCAAACCAGCCACCGGTCTCACTACCGCGCCAACATGCCGGAGGGCACGCCGGCGAGCGACGTCGGCGAGGTTCTGGGCCTCCCGCGGACGCGCAGATATGCTCAACCGCAGCAGCGTGAGATGGCGAACCTAAAGGTGGTGGCAGAATAGGCTTAGGGGCGTTGGAACCACGTCGACGAGCAGGACCTGTGGCGGCGCACTCCGGTCATCCAGCTACGTCTAGCTATATGCATCTATAAATCGAATTGATGAGCTCCAGAGATGCGCAAGATCGACCTGAGGCTGTTGGTGAGCTCGGTGAAGCTTGGGGCTGGCAGAAACGACGGCACGACCATGAACTCCGACGAAGGGGAAATCGGTCGATTCCCCTGGCTCCGAGCTTCCCTTCACGATTCCTGTTGCCAGGAGCTTCCCCACGGCCTCACGCTCCTCCTCCGCTACCCCACGGACAAGGGGCTGGTCCGAATCGGTGGGGATAGGTGATTTCGTCGGCGTCGGTATCAGTGGTGTTTATCAAGAAAAGGCAAGATACCGAGATTTTTAGAGACCGAGATGTGGTATTTAGGTTTCAGGGTGCTGCGGCGCTTCTCTCCCTATTTTTATAGCTCGAGGAGAGCTTGGGAACTACGACATGACGCCGGCGACGGTCGGGATGAGCGGTGATGACGGTGCTGTTTTTGGTGCACGAATCTGGATGCTTTCGGATGAGGATGGGTGTTTGGAGGATAAGGGCAAAGCCTCGGTGGCAGTCGGCAGCGTTCGGGAGGTCAACATCGGCGGCTGGCGACGTGGAGCTCTGATGTCTACGGGAGCTTCTATTCTTGTAGACAGTGTTGGGCCTCCAAGAGCAGAGGTTTGTAGAACAGCAGCAAGTTTCCCTTAAGTCGATTACCCAAGGTTTATCGAACTCAGGGAGGAAGAGGTCAAAGATATCCCTCTCATGCAACCCTGCAACCACAAAGCAAGAAGTCTCTTGTGTCCCCAACACACCTAATAGGTGCACTAGTTCGGCGAAGAGATAGTGAAATACGGGTGGTATGAAATAGTAGTGGCAACGACACCGGAAAAGTGCTTTGCCCGGGACGAGTAAACAAGCGGTAGTAACGCAGCGATAGTAACGCGGTAAAATAGTAAACAAGCAGCGATAGCGATATTTAGGAACAAGGCCTAGGGATTAGACTTTCACTAGTGGACACTCTCAACATTGATCACATAACAGAATAGATAAATGCATACTCTACACTCTTGTTGGATGATGAACACATTGCGTAGGATTACACGAGCCCTCAATGCCGGAGTTAACAAGCTCCACAATTCAATGTTCATATTTAAATAACCTTAGAGTGCAAGAAAGATCAACACGACTAAACCAAGTACTAACACAGGCATGCACTACTCGTCACCTTCACACTATGTAGGAGGAATAGATCACATCAATATCTGTCATAGCAATAATTAACTTCACAATCTACAAGAGATCATGATCATAGCATACGCCAAGTACTAACACGGATGCACACACTTGTCACCATTACACCGTGCGGGAGGAATAAACTACTTTAATAACATCACTAGAGTAGCACATAGATAAATTGTGATACAAAACACATTGCAATCATAAAGAGATATAAATAAGCACTTCACTACGCCATTCATCGGTGAGTAAGTATTCGTGAAATATAGCCTAAGAGACCCACACGGTGCACACACTTGTCACCTTTACACACGTGGGACAAGGAGTCTCCGGAGATCACATAAGTAAAACTCACTTGACTAGCATAATGACATCTAGATTACAAGCATCATCATATGAATCTCAATCATGTAAGGCAGCTCATGAGATTATTGTATTGAAGCACATAGGAGATAGATGAACCACATAGCTACCGGTACAGCCCCGAGCCTCGATGGAGAACTACTCCCTCCTCATGGGAGCAGCAGCGGTGATGAAGATGGCGGTGGAGATGGCAGCGGTGTCGATGGAGAAGCCTTCCGGGGCACTTCCCCGCTCCGGCAGGGTGCCGGAACGGAGACTCCTGTCCCCCGGATCTTGGCTTCGCGATGGCG
This sequence comes from Lolium rigidum, assembly GCF_022539505.1. Taxonomy (NCBI): domain Eukaryota; kingdom Viridiplantae; phylum Streptophyta; class Magnoliopsida; order Poales; family Poaceae; genus Lolium; species Lolium rigidum. The sequence continues at coordinate 59,095,067 of NC_061512.1, read as the reverse complement.
GCGGCTGCTGGAAGGTTTTCCGTATCGTGGTTCTTCGCATCGGGGGTTTCGCGACGGAGGCTTTAAGTAGGCGGAAGGGCAGAGTCGGGGGCTAACGAGGGGCCCACACCACAGGGCGGCGCGGGCCCCCTTGGCCGCGCCGCCATGTGGTGTCGCCACCTCGTGGCCCCACTTCGTATGCTCTTCGGTCTTCCGGAAGGTTCGTGGCAAAATAGGCCCACGGGTCTTCGTTTCGTCCAATTCCGAGAATATTTCGTTACTAGGATTTCTGAAACCAAAAATAGCGAGAAAACGAGAAGCGGCACTTCGGCATCTTGTTAATAGGTTAGTTCCAGAAAATGCACGAATATGACATAAAGTGTGCATAAAACATGTAGGTATCATCAATAATATGGCATAGAACATAAGAAATTATCGATACATCGAAGACGTATCAAGCATCCCCAAGCTTAGTTCTGCTCGTCCCGAGCAGGTAAAACGATAACAAAGATAATTTCTGAAGTGATATGCCAACATAACCTTGATCATACTATTTGTAAACATATGTAGTGGATGCAGCGATCAAAACAATGGTAATGACATGAGTAAACAAGTGAATCATAAAGCAAAGACTTTTCATGAATAGTACTTCAAGACAAGTATTAATAAGTCTTGCATAAGAGTTAACTCATAAAGCAATAAATCAAAGTAAAGGCATTGAAGCAACACAAAGGAAGATTAAGTTTCAGCGGTTGCTTTCAACTTGTAACATGTATATCTCATGGATAATTGTCAACATAGAGTAATATAACAAGTACAATATGCAAATATGTAGGAATCAATGCACAATTCACACAAGTGTTTGCTTCTTGAGGTGGAGAGAGATAGGTGAACTGACTCAACATAAAAGTAAAAAGAATGGTCCTTCAAAGAGGAAAGCATCGATTGCTATATTTGTGCTAGAGATTTTATTTTGAAAACATGAAACAATTTTGTCAATGGTAGTAATAAAGCATATGAGTTATGTACATTATATCTTACAAGTTGCAAGCCTCATGCATAGTATACTAATAGTGCCCGTACCTTGTCCTAATTAGCTTGGACTACCGGATCTTTGCAATGCACATGTTTTAACCAAGTGTCACAATGGGGTACCTCCATGCCGCCTGTACAAAGGTCTAAGGAGAAAGCTCGCATTTTGGATTTCTCGCTTTTGATTATTCTCAACTTAGACATCCATACCGGGACAACATGGACAACGAGATAATGGACTCCTCTTTAATGCATAAGCATGTGGCAACAATTATTATTCTCATATGAGATTGAGGATGTATGTCCAAAACTGAAACTTCCACCATGATTCATGGCTTTAGTTAGCGGCCCAATGCTCTTCTCTAACAATATGCATGCTCCAACCATTAAGGTGGTAGATCTCTCTTACTTCAGACAAGACGGACATGCATAGCAACTCACATGATATTCAACAAAGAATAGTTGATGGCGTCCCCGAAGCATGGTTATCGCACAACAAGCAACTTAATAAGAGATAAAGTGCATAAGTACATATTCAATACCACAATAGTTTTTAAGCTATTTGTCCCATGAGCTATATATTGCAAAGGTGAATGATGGAATTTTAAAGGTAGCACTCAAGCAATTTACTTTGGAATGGCGGATAAATACCATGTAGTAGGTAGGTATGGTGGACACAAATGGCATAGTGGTTGGCTCAAGGATTTTGGATGCATGAGAAGTATTCCCTCTCGATACAAGGTTTAGGCTAGCAAGGTTATTTGAAACAAACACAAGGATGAACGGTACAGCAAAACTCACATAAAATACATATTGTAAACATTATAAGACTCCATACCGTCTTCCTTGTTGTTCAAAACTCAATACTAGATGTTATCTAGACTCTAGAGAAACCAAATATGCAAACCAAATTAGCAAGCTCTAAGTGTTTCTTCATTAATGGGTGCAAAGTATATGATGCAAGAGCTTAAACATGAGCACAACAATTGCCAAGTATCAAATTATCCAAGACATTTTAGAGTTACTACATGTAGCATTTTCCAATTCCAACCATATAACAATTTAACGAAGCAGTTTCAACCTTCGCCTTGAAAATTAAAGGCTAAGAACACATGTGTTCATACGAACCAGCGGAGCGTGTCTCTCTCCCACACAAGCATTTATTCAAACAAAAACAAAAACAAAAACACACAGACGCTCCAAGTAAAGTACATAAGATGTGACGGAATAAAAATATAGTTTCAGGGGAGGAACCTGATAATGTTGTCGATGAAGAAGGGGATGCCTTGGGCATCCCCAAGCTTAGATGCTTGAGTATTCTTGAAATATGCAGGGATGAACCACCGGGGCATCCCCAAGCTTAGAGCTTTCACTCTCCTTGATCATATTGTATCATACTCCTCTCTTGATCCTTGAAAACTTCCTCCACACCAAACTCGAAACAACTCATTAGAGGTTTAGTGCATAATAAAAATTAACATGTTCAGAGGTGACACAATCATTCTTAACACTTCTGGACATTGCATAAAGCTACTGGACATTAATGGATCAAAGAAATTCATCCAACATAGCAAAAGAGGCAATGCGAAATAAAAGGCAGAATCTGTCAAAACAGAACAGTCCGTAAAGATGGATTTTATTAGACCACCAGACTTGCTCAAATGAAAATGCCCAAATTGAATGCAAGTTGCGTAAATACCTGAGGATCATGCACGTAAATTGGCTTAATTTTCTGAGCTACCTACAGGGAGGTAGACCCAGATTCGTGACAGCAAAGAAATCTGGAACTGCGCAGTAATCCAAATCTAGTACTTACTTTACTATCAAAGACTTTACTTGGCACAACAAAACACAAAACTAAGATAAGGAGAGGTTGGTACAGTAGTAAACAACTTCCAAGACACAAATATAAAACAAAGTACTGTAGCAAAATAACACATGGGTTATCTCCCAAGAAGTTCTTTCTTTATAGCCGTTAAGATGGGCTCAGCTGTTTTAATGATGCACTCGCAAGAAATAGTAGTTGAAGCAAAAGAGAGCATCAAAAGGCAAATTCAAAACACATTTAAGTCTAACATGCTTCCTATGCATAGGAATCTTGTAAATAAACAAGTTCAAGAAGCATAATGCAACAAGCATAGAAAAACTAGACAAGCTCAACTTCAAGATTTTAAGCATATAGAGAGGTGTTTTAGTAACATGAAAATTTCTACAACCATATTTTCCTCTCTCATAATAACTTTAAGTAGCATCATGAGCAAACTCAACAATATAACTATCACATAAAGCATTCTTATCATGAGTCTCATGCATAAAGTTATTACTCTCCACATAGGCATAATCAATTTTATTAGTAATAGTGGGAGCAAATTCAACAAAGTAGCTATCATTATTATTCTCATCAAGTGTAGGAGGCATAGTATAATCACAACAAAATTTACTCTCCATAGTAGGTGGCACCAAAAGACCACTATCATTATAATCATCATAAATAGGAGGCAAAGTATCATCAAAGAAAATTTTCTCCTCAATGCTTGGGGGACTAAAAAGATCATGCTCATCAAAACCAGCCTCCCCAAGCTTAGAACTTTCTATATCATTATCAACAATGGTGTTCAAAGCGTTCATACTAATATTACTACCGAGCATGCAAATAAGATTCCATAGGTTTTTTAATTTTCGCATCAAACAATCCATGTTTTAAATCAGGAAATAGAATAAGAAGCTCATTGTTGTCCATTATGGCAAACTAGTGTAAACAAGAAACAAAAAGATGCAATTGCGGGATCTAAAGGAAATAGCTTCGAGCACAAACACAATGGCGCCGGAAAAGTACTTGTTACACTGGAACCGGAGTATGAGTGCCTTTTTACCTTTCCTCCCCGGCAACGAGCGCCGGAAAAGTACTTGATGTCTACGGGAGCTTCTATTCTTGTAGACGAGTGTTGGGCCTCCAAGAGCGAGAGGTTTGTAGAACAGCAGCAAGTTTCCCTTAAGTGGATTACCCAAGGTTTATCGAACTCAGGGAGGAAGAGGTCAAAGATATCCCTCTCATGCAACCCTGCAACCACAAAGCAAGAAGTCTCTTGTGTCCCCAACACACCTAATAGGTGCACTAGTTCGGCGAAGAGATAGTGAAATACAGGTGGTATGAAATAGTAGTGGCAACGACACCAGAAAAGTGCTTTGCCCAGGACAGTAAACAAGCAGTAGTAACGCAGCAAGATAGTAACGCGATAGAAACGAGTAAACAAGCAGCGATAGCAGTATTTAGGAACAAGGCCTAGGGATTAGACTTTCACTAGTGGACACTCTCAACATTGATCACATAACAGAATAGATAAATGCAAACTCTACACTCTTGTTGGATGATGAACACATTGCGTAGGATTACACGAACCCTCGATGTCGGAGTTAACAAGCTCCACAATTCAATGTTCATATTTAAATAACCTTAGAGTGCAAGAAAGATCAACACGACTAAACCAAGTACTAACACAGCATGCACACTATCACCTTCACACTATGTAGGAGGAATAGATCACATCAATACTATCATAGCAATAATTAACTTCACAATCTACAAGAGATCATGATCATAGCATACGCCAAGTACTAACACGGATGCACACACTTGTCACCATTACACCGTGCAGGAGGAATAAACTACTTTAATAACATCACTAGAGTAGCACATAGATAAATTGTGATACAAAACACATTGCAATCATAAAGAGATATAAATAAGCACTTCACTACGCCATTCATCAGTGAGTAAGTATTCTGTGAAATATAGCCTAAGAGACCCACACGGTGCACACACTGTCACCTTTACACACGTGGGACAAGGAGTCTCCGGAGATCACATAAGTAAAACTCACTTGACTAGCATAATGACATCTAGATTACAAGCATCATCATATGAATCTCAATCATGTAAGGCAGCTCATGAGATTATTGTATTGAAGCACATAGGAGAGAGATGAACCACATAGCTACCGGTACAGCCCCGAGCCTCGATGGAGAACTACTCCCTCCTCATGGGAGCAGCAGCGGTGATGAAGATGGCGGTGGAGATGGCAGCGGTGTCGATGGAGAAGCCTTCCGGGGGCACTTCCCCGCTCCGGCAGGGTGCCGGAACGGAGACTCCTGTCCCCCAGATCTTGGCTTCGCGATGGCGGCGGCTCTGGAAGGTTTTCCGTATCGTGGTTCTTCGCATCGGGGTTTCGCGACGGAGGCTTTAAGTAGGCGGAAGGGCAGAGTCGGGGGCTAACGAGGGGCCCACACCACGGGCGGCGCGGGCCCCCCTTGGCCGCGCCGCCATGTGGTGTCGCCACCTCGTGGCCCCACTTCGTATGCTCTTCGGTCTTCCGGAAGGTTCGTGGCAAAATAGGCCCCCGGGTCTTCGTTTCGTCCAATTCCGAGAATATTTCGTTACTAGGATTTCTGAAACCAAAAACAGCGAAAAACGAGAACCGGCACTTCGGCATCTTGTTAACGAGGTTAGTTCCAGAAAATGCACGAATATGACATAAAGTGTGCATAAAACATGTAGGTATCATCAATAATATGGCATAGAACATAAGAAATTATCGATACGTCGGAGACGTATCAAGCTCGTCACGGTGTCGACCTTAGGCGAGAGGAAGAAGACGAGTTCGTCTCCCCACTCGTTTTAACGTGAAACGGTATTGGGCTGGTTCTGACGGTGGGTTGGGCTGGGTATTGGGCTGCACTTGGTGGGCTACTGCTGCGCTGGACTGCTGCTTGGCCTGTCAGGGATGTTCTTTCTTTTCTTTGTTTTTCCTGTTTTCTGTTTACTTTTTTCCATTTTCTGTTTTGAGGTTAATTTGAATTCTATTTTACTTGCAGGTTTCTTATTATATTAATTCCATTAAGATGTAGTGCAATGATCACTACATCACTTTTCTATTTGAAACAAATATTTTATATTTCATTATGTTGCATACTTGCGAGCTTATATCAAAGAGGCATGAATATAGGTGTCTTGCCTGCCAAAACCCACCGGCGAGCAGCGACGAGCAACACGAAGAGCCGGGAGGCTCCCAGAGCGGCTGGTGGGCCCTGGTCCCTCGGGCGACGGCCCGCAAAGTCCAGCACACGTCCTGACTGTTGCGAGGGTGTGTGATGGCGTGTATTTCACACGTTCGTTGGGCAACCCCAAGAGGAAGGTATGATGCGCACAGCAGCAAGTTTTCCCTCAGAAAGAAACCAAGGTTTATCGAACCGGGAGGAGCCAAGAAGCACGTTGAAGGTTGATGGCGGCGGGATGTAGTGCGGCGCAACACCAGAGATTCCGGCGCCAACGTGGAACCTGCACAACACAACCAAAGTACTTTGCCCCAACGAAACAGTGAGGTTGTCAATCTCACCAGCTTGCTGTAACAAAGGATTAACCGTATTGTGTGGAAGATGATTGTTTGCAGAGAAAATAGTAAAACAAGTATTGCAGCAGATTTGTATTTCAGTATTAAAGAATGGACCGGGGTCCACAGTTCACTAGAGGTGTCTCTCCCATAAGATAAAAGCATGTTGGGTGAACAAATTACGGTCGGGCAATTGACAAATAGAGAGAGCATAACAATGCACATACATGACATGATAAGTATAGTGAGATTTAATTGGGCATTACGACAAAGTACATAGACCGCCATCCAAGCTGCATCTATGCCTAAAAAGTCCACCTTCAGGTTATCATCCGAACCCCTCCGAGTATTAAGTTGCTAAACAACGGACAATTGCATTAAGTATGGTGCGTAATGTAATCAACAACTACATCCTCGGACATAGCGCCAATGTTTTATCCCTAGTGGCAACAGCACAACACAACCTTAGGGGTTTACTGTCACTCCCCCGGTGTCAATGCGGGCATGAACCCACTATCGAGCATAAATACTCCCTCTTGGAGTTAAAAGTAAAAACTTGGCCGAGCCTCTACTAGAAACGGAGAGCATGCAAGATCATAAACAACACATGTATAATAACTTGATAATTAACATGACATGGTATTCTCTATCCATCGGATCCCGACAAACACAACATATAGAATTACGGATAGATGATCTTGATCATGTTAGGGAGCTCACAAGATCCAACAATGAAGCACAATGAGGAGAAGACAACCATCTAGCTACTGCTATGGACCCATAGTCCAGGGGTGAACTACTCACTCATCACTTCCGGAGGCGACCATGGCGGTGTAGAGTCCTCCGGGAGATGAATCCCCTCTCCGGCAGGGTGCCGGAGGAGATCTCCAGAATCCCCCGAGATGGGATCGGCGGCGGCGGCGTCTCAGTAAGGTTTTCCGTATCGTGGTTTTTCGCATCGGGGGTTTCGCGACGGAGGCTTTAAGTAGGCGGAAGGGCAGAGTCGGGGGGCTAACGAGGGGCCCACACTATAGGTCGGCGCGGCCAGGGCTTGGGCCGCGCCGCCCTATAGCTTGGCCACCTCGTGGCCCCACTTCGTGTGTTCTTCGGTCTTCTAGAAGCTCCGTGGAAAAATAGGGCCCTGGGTCTTCGTTTCGTCCAATTCCGAGAATATTTCGTTACTAGGATTTCTGAAACCAAAAACAGCAGAAAACGAGAACCGGCACTTCGGCATCTTGTTAATAGGTTAGTTCCGGAAAATGCACTAATATGACATAAAGTGTGCATAAAACATGTAGGTATCATCAATAATATGGCATAGAACATAAGAAATTATCGATACGTCGGAGACGTATCAAGCATCCCCAAGCTTAGTTCTGCTCGTCCCGAGCGAGTAAAACGATAACAAAGATAATTTCTGAAGTGATATGCCATCATAACCTTGATCATACTATTTGTAAACATATGTAGTGGATGCAGCGATCAAAACAATGGTAATGACATGAGTAAACAGATGAATCATATAGCAAAGACTTTTCATGAATAGTACTTCAAGACAAGTATTAATAAGTCTTGCATAAGAGTTAACTCATAAAGCAATAAATCAAAGTAAAGGTATTGAAACAACACAAAGGAAGATTAAGTTTCAGCGGTTGCTTTCAACTTGTAACATGTATATCTCATGGATAATAGTAAACATAGAGTAATATAACAAGTACAATATGCAAGTATGTAGGAATCAATGCACGGTTCACACAAGTGTTTGCTTCTTGAGGTGGAGAGAAATAGGTGAACTGACTCAACATAAAAGTAAAGAGAATGGTCCTTCAAAGAGGAAAGCATCGATTGCTATATTTGTGCTAGAGCTTTTATTTTGAAAACATGAAACAATTTTGTCAACGGTAGTAATAAAGCATATGAGTTATGTACATTATATCTTACAAGTTGCAAGTCTCATGCATAGTATACTAATAGTGCCCGCACCTTGTCCTAATTAACTTGGACTACCGGATCTTTGCAATGCACATGTTTTGACCAAGTGTCACAATGGGGTACCTCCATGCCGCTCTGTACAAAGGTCTAAGGAGAAAGCTCGCATTTTGGATTTCTCGCTTTTGATTATTCTCAACTTAGACATCCATACGGGACAACATGGACAACGAGATAATGGACTCCTCTTTAATGCATAAGCATGTGGCAACAATTATTATTCTCATATGAGATTGAGGATATGTGTCCAAAACTGAAACTTCCACCATGAATCATGGCTTTAGTTAGCGGCCCAAAGTTCTTCTCTAACAATATGCATGCTCCAACCATGAAGGTGGTAGATCTCTCTTGCTTCGGACAAGACGGACATGCATAGCAACTCACATGATATCCAACAAAGAATAGTTGATGGCGTCCCCGAAACATGGTTATCGCTCAACAAGCAACTTAATAAGAGATAAAGTGCATAAGTACATATTCAATACCACAATAGTTTTTAAGCTATTTGTCCCATGAGCTATATATTGCAAAGGTGAATGATGGAATTTTAAAGGTAGCACTCAAGCAATTTACTTTGGAATGGCGGATAAATACCATGTAGTAGGTAGGTATGGTGGACACAAATGGCATAGTGGTTGGCTCAAGTATTTTGGATGCATGAGAAGTATTCCCTCTCGATACAAGGTTTAGGCTAGCAAGGTTATTTGAAACAAACACAAGGATGAACGGTACAGCAAAACTCACATAAAAGACATATGGTAAACATTATAAGACTCCATACCGTCTTCCTTGTTGTTCAAAACTCAATACTAGATGTTATCTAGACTCTAGAGAAACCAAATATGCAAACCAAATTAGAAAGCTCTAAGTATTTCTTCATTAATGGGTGCAAAGTATATGATGCAAGAGCTTAAACATGAGCACAACAATTGCCAAGTATCACATTACCCAAGACATTTTAGAGTTACTACATGTATCATTTTCCAATTCCAACCATATAACAATTTAACGAAGAAGAACTTCGCCATGAATACTATGAGTAGAGCCTAAGGACATATTTGTCCATATGCAACAGCGGAGCGTGTCTCTCTCCCATAAAGTGAATGCTAGGATCCATTTTATTCAAACAAAACAAAAAACAAAAACAAACCGACGCTCCAAGCAAAGTACATAAGATGTGGCCGAATAAAAATATAGTTTCAGGGGAGGAACCTGATAATGTTGTTGATGAAGAAGGGGATGCCTTGGGCATCCCCAAGCTTAGACGCTTGAGTCTTCTTAATATATGCAGGGGTGAACCACAAGGGCATCCCCAAGCTTAGAGCTTTCACTCTCCTTGATCATATTGCATCATACTCCTCTCTTGACCCTTGAAAACTTCCTCCACACCAAACTCGAAACAACTCATTAGAGGGTTAGTGCATAATAAAAATTCACATGTTCAGAGGTGACACAATCATTCTTAACAGTTCTGGACATTGCATAAAGCTACTGGACATTAGTGGATCAAAGAAATTCATCCAACATAGCAAAAGAGGCAATGCGAAATAAAAGACAGAATCTGTCAAAACAGAACAGTCCGTAAAGATGGATTTTATTAGGCCACCAGACTTGCTCAAACGAAAATGCTCAAATTGAATGAAAGTTGCGTACATATCTGAGGATCATGCTTGTAAATTGGCGTAATTTTCTGAGCTACCTACAGGGAGATAGACCCAGATTCGTGACAGCAAAGAAATCTGGAACTGCGCAGTAATCCAAATCTAGTACTTACTTTTCTATCAAAGACTTTACTTGGCACAACAAAACATAAAACTAAGATAAGGAGAGGTTGCTACAGTAGTAAACAACTTCCAAGACACAAATATAAAACAAACTACTGTAGTAAAAACATGGGTTGTCTCCCATAAGCGCTTTTCTTTAACGCCTTTCAGCTAGGCGCGTGAAAGTGTAACTCAAGTAACATCGAAGGGTGGTGCACCTACAGCGGGGTTTGGAGTTTTCTCAACCATGCATAGTATATTGGATACATAAGTTTCAGCGTCTCCCTTTTCATTAGTCTTGGGCTTGCTACTCTCATCAAACAAATTCTCGAGAACAAGCCAAGCATAGTTATGTTCTAGTGCATCATTCATAGCTAGGAGTTTACATGGTATGGGTGCTTTGATCTCCCCACCATCATTAATATTTAGGCCTATTTCACTCCATAATTCACTGCAAGGCACCACGTTGCATGCTGCTC